>NC_088408.1:28856801-28954301 GCF_034236695.1 Oncorhynchus nerka
TATTAACTCAACACCCCTTAAAACGTCAATTACAGCTCTTAGTCCAGACTCACACTGCTACACTACTCAATACCTCTCACACTCTCTCGTTTTCTCTCTCCCTTTCTTTCTTGTCTTCGCCCTTGCTCGTACTCATACAAACCTAAACGAGTTCTGCCCGTTTAGGGGGAAATGGTGTATTGGTGCAAATGCGGCACGTGATTTTTTAAATTAAAATGTAATCTTTTCTTTAATTAGGCAAGTCAGTTAAGAACAAATTCTTGTTTTCAATGACGGCCTAGGAACAGTAGGTTAACTGCCTTGTTCAGGGGCAGAACGACAGATTTGTACCTTGTCAGCTTGGGGATTCAATTTTGCAACATTTCGGTTACAACGCTCTAACCACTAGGCTACCTGCCGCTCCAATTTGATTGATTGGCTTTGCAATCTGAATTGGCTGGTTCTAAGTGTTTGTATCTTACATAATTCTCCTTCCCTCCATTTCCCCCTCTCCTCTCTCTCCAGGCGAGCCCAGCCCTACGAGGCGGGAGGCTGTGAAGAGAAGGACGGCTGAGTATCTGATGCGTGCTGAGCAGATATCCAATCAGCATCTGAGAAACAGCATGGGTCAAGGGTCAACACAGACCGTGGTCAGTGGCTACAAACAATCTCATTTGCTCACTGATGCACCCGTATAATCATTATTGTAAAAGACAACATTTCTTCTCAATAACTTGCCTGGCTTTGTAGAAGGTTATATAAAAATCTATCTTATGTCCATCTATCTCAGGCCATGGGGGCGCAATGCTCTCCCGCCACCTGCAGAGGGGGTCAACAGAGTCCAGCCGAGGAGCTCAGGGCCTACATGGTGCTGGGGGTCATCGATAAGGTCAGTCTGGGGGAAGGATGGGTTGAAGGGCAGTCATATAGACTGTTTGTTTTAGGTTGGTGCAGATGGAAGGGAAGCCACTTTAGACTATAGAGAAGCATCCTGTGGGCAGTTATCATCGGTTCGAAGTGGTTTCCTCATCTCCTTTCCTGGATCTAAGTAGAAAGACTACTGTGTTACCCTGTTTTCACCTATCCATGTCTTTTTTAAAATCAGCTAGGATCAAGGAAAGGAGACGAGGAAAGGAAACCAGTGTGTGTGTCGGGGTGCCACAAGGTCAGTTTAGGTTACTGGTCCTCTCAAACAGCTGCTGGCAAAGTGACTCCAGCACTGGAGCATGAAATGACTTGGCAGGCAGAGCGGACATCGCACAACACAGAATCAATGGAGCTCAGCACAGGCCAGAGCCACAGCACTATACACAACCAAACACATATCAAATGGACACAGTGTAGCACACGTTAGTGAGGCCCTACACACAACTAAAACCATACAATGTTTGCACACAACTCAGCAACACCACTAAACACCTGCGGGTATTTGCTCCCTTATTCTGTGCATATAAAAATGGCGGCCAAAGAAAGACAACAACATTGCTTTTTTCACCTAATAGACAATGACATACACAGCTCTTCTCCTCCCTCCTTCTCTCACTTTTAATTGGGGATAGGGGGACAGATGGAGAGAGCTCCTCACCCCTGCGCCTCCTCTCCTCTCCCCCATCCCTGATGTTGGTGTGTTAATTATATTAGCGTCCTGGCTAGCACTTTCACTCTGTTTACTCACAACTCCATTCATATCCATTTAGCCTGCACCTGTTTGGGCCCAGCCAGGGTCACAGAGAATAAAACACACACACACACACCCCGCCACATATGCTCCAGCTCTCCCCTGAGAGAGGGAGCAGGAGAGAAATGGAGATGTCAGAGAGAGGAGGAGAAGTGAAGGAGAAAAGAAATGAAGATGTCAGGAAAGAGAGAGGAAGGGGGGGGTGCAGGGAGGTGAAACAGACATGATTTAAGAGGGAGGGGGGGGGTGCAGGGAGGTGAAACAGACATGATTTAAGACGGAGGGAGGCAGGGATGAGATGGAGGGATACTGTAATGTTATTTCTGGATTTGAATGTTGTCTTTCCCCTCAGGTTCTTCTGGTTATGGATAAGAGAACCCAGGAGACCTTTATTTTGAAAGTAAGTCTATGTGGTGAATTAGTATTCCTACTATTGTGTGTGTCAGTCCCTAGTATTCAGGCTGGCTGTGTGTGTGTGAAAGCCACCATGTATCAAGACTAGCGGTGTGTATGTGAGAGTCACCATGTGCCCTGAGTGTGACGGTGTGTATGTGAGAGTCACCATGTGCCCTGAGTGTATGTGAGAGTCACCATGTGCCCTGAGTGTAACGGTGTGTATGTGAGAGTCACCATGTGCCCTGAGTGTGACGGTGTGTATGTGAGAGTCACCATGTGCCCTGAGTGTGACGGTGTGTATGTGAGAGTCACCATGTGCCCTGAGTGTGACGGTGTGTATGTGAGAGTCACCATGTGCCCTGAGTGTGACGGTGTGTATGTGAGAGTCACCATGTGCCCTGAGTGTGACGGTGTGTATGTGAGAGTCACCATGTGCCCTGAGTGTGACGGTGTGTATGTGAGAGTCACCATGTGCCCTGAGTGTGACGGTGTGTATGTGAGAGTCACCATGTGCCCTGAGTGTGACGGTGTGTATGTGAGAGTCACCATGTGCCCTGAGTGTGACGGTGTGTGAGAGTCACCATGTGCCCTGAGTGTGACGGTGTGTATGTGAGAGTCACCATGTGCCCTGAGTGTGACGGTGTGTATGTGAGAGTCACCATGTGCCCTGAGTGTGACGGTGTGTATGTGAGAGTCACCATGTGCCCTGAGTGTGACGGTGTGTATGTGAGAGTCACCATGTTGCCCTGAGTGTGACGGTGTGTATGTGAGAGTCACCATGTGCCCTGAGTGTGACGGTGTGTATGTGAGAGTCACCATGTGCCCTGAGTGTGACGGTGTTTATGTGAGAGTCACCATGTGCCCTGAGTGTGACGGTGTGTATGTGAGAGTCACCATGTGCCCTGAGTGTGACGGTGTGTATGTGAGAGTCACCATGTGCCCTGAGTGTGACGGTGTGTATGTGAGAGTCACCATGTGCCCTGAGTGTGACGGTGTGTATGTGAGAGTCACCATGTGCCCTGAGTGTGACGGTGTGTATGTGAGAGTCACCATGTGCCCTGAGTGTGACGGTGTGTATGTGAGAGTCACCATGTGCCCTGAGTGTGACGGTGTGTATGTGAGAGTCACCATGTGCCCTGAGTGTGACGGTGTGTATGTGAGAGTCACCATGTGCCCTGAGTGTGACGGTGTGTATGTGAGAGTCACCATGTGCCCTGAGTGTGACGGTGTGTATGTGAGAGTCACCATGTGCCCTGAGTGTGACGGTGTGTATGTGAGAGTCACCATGTGCCCTGAGTGTGACGGTGTGTATGTGAGAGTCACCATGTGCCCTGAGTGTAACGGTGTGTATGTGAGAGTCACCATGTGCCCTGAGTGTGACGGTGTGTATGTGAGAGTCACCATGTGCCCTGAGTGTGACGGTGTGTATGTGAGAGTCACCATGTGCCCTGAGTGTGACGGTGTGTATGTGAGAGTCACCATGTGCCCTGAGTGTGACGGTGTGTATGTGAGAGTCACCATGTGCCCTGAGTGTGACGGTGTGTATGTGAGAGTCACCATGTGCCCTGAGTGTGACGGTGTGTATGTGAGAGTCACCATGTGCCCTGAGTGTGACGGTGTGTATGTGAGAGTCACCATGTGCCCTGAGTGTGACGGTGTGTATGTGAGAGTCACCATGTGCCCTGAGTGTGACGCTGTGTATGTGAGAGTCACCATGTGCCCTGAGTGTGACGGTGTGTATGTGAGAGTCACCATGTGCCCTGAGTGTAACGGTGTGTATGTGAGAGTCACCATGTGCCCTGAGTGTAACGCTGTGTATGTGAGAGTCACCATGTGCCCTGAGTGTAACGGTGTGTATGTGAGAGTCACCATGTGCCCTGAGTGTGACCTGTGTAATTGATTCTAATGGCCGTGTCCCTGTCAGCTCTCCTGCTCTGGGGCGAGACGTGTGCCAGATGCCATCGAACAGCACGCCACAGGCACAGACGACAAACACACACACACACATTCTCACTCATTCCTGCACTGAAGTCTAGAATAACTCAGATGTACTGTATATGTCTTAATGAATACAGACACAGGGAGTCGGGTTGGCAGGGCAATGTTTGCACAACCTCAATGCAATGTTTCTCCTTCATCCCTCCTCATGTCTCCCTCCCTCCCTCAGGGCTTGAGGAAGAGCAGTGACTGTGGGAGACCCAAGCGGACCATCATGCCTCACTCTGTGCCCCACATGGTGCGGCTGAGGAAGTTCATTGTCTCAGAGGACACTGTGTTTCTTCTGCTACATTACGCTGAGGGTATGATACACACTTCTTTAGTCTCCCTCACTCTCTCCATCTTTCATATCTCTTCTCTCCTTTATCTCCCTCCCTTCACTCACTCCCTGCCTGCCTGCCTACCCTTGTTGTAGACAGATGTTTGATAGAGTTGGGTGTATGTCACAGGTCATTATTCTGAATACCAGGTGGTGCTGCGCTTCATTAGCTATGCTAACACCTGGGCATCCTTATTTTCCACTCACCAACGTGTGTGTGCGTGTGTGAAAGAGACAGACACTGATAGCAGTTAGAGTAACTGCTATCTTCACACTTGTATAACTTGCGAAAAGACAAATAGATTTTTTAATTTTTTTGTTATGCACCTATTGATTTACCATAATTTAGAAAATGAATGCGTTTTTCATATGGAGTTCAAATATTTGATTGACTAGCGCAATATTTGATTTGGAAAACTAGATACAATCCAAGTCTAAGAAAAGCACAGCTGAAACTAGTGCATTACAGTATAGCGAATCTGTCCCACATGGGAAGAGCAGACAAACAGCCAGCAAAGTAGTTGAGAGCAGACAGAGGGAGGCAGTGACCTGAGTGACATTCTCCAGTCCAACATGTGGTTGTTTTTCCTCCTAAGTGATCGTGCTGCCCTACTATCATTATCACCGCTCGCAGCATACACCCTATTCAGTCTCATCATACACAACAGATGCTGTCCTACAATCACTCACACCACAGCTGGGTTAGAGTGAGTGTGTGTGTGTGTGTGTGTGTGTGTGTGTTTGGGGAGGAGTGTGTGCTCTTCTCTGCCTGCCAAGGACAGTTTCTAAATGTTATCATGACCCTTGAGGTAATTGAGTCCCCAAAACAATTAAACTGTTTTCACCATATATGTTGTTTTTTCCTTCTATTTACCTTTTGCACAACCCACCTTCTTACTTTGATCATTAAACAAGTTACAATTCTCTGCCATCTCTTTGTCTCTTCTCTCTCTCTCTCCCTCTCCTCTGTCCAGGTGGGAAGCTATGGTCTCACATTGGGAAGTTCCTGCGTAACTCCAGCCCGGAGGACAGCTTCGACATTCCCTTCATTCAGAAAAGCCACACCACGGCAGTCCACTCTGTCCAACATGCTGCTCCCAAGCTGGGCTTGGACTCTGGCAGCTTTGGGACTGGGCCTGGATGTGTGCTCCAGAGGCAAGGGGAGTCTTCTCTTGTCCTCCCCCAGAAGAGTGCTCTGCCTCTTGGGCTGGCTGACCGCCTTAGGCCCCAGTTGGACTCTGGAGTGACCTCTGAGTTAGAGGAGTGCACCGACAGTTATCTGAATCTCTGTAATGAGTACGAGCAAGAAAAGGTAGAACCAGAAGCTCTAGGAGAGGAGGAGGAGGAGGAGGAGGAGGAGGACAAGGAGGGAGAGGTGTGTGTGTCGAGAGGACAGGAAGCATCGTCGCTGGATGTCACCATCACCACGACAACCACTTCCTCCAGGACTCGCTCACTGCTTAGCAACGACAGCCTCTGCTCTCCAATCAGCGCCCAGGAGCTGCGTTTCTTTACTGAGACGGCCGTGGATCACAACAACGGGCGTTGCCAGGACATCGGGCAGAACCACGGCGAGGTGTTCAGCCCCTTGCTCTCCCCCGCCGTTCCCCTCTCGTTGGACCAGTCCAAACGCACCCCCATGGAGTTCTTCCGCATCGATAGTAAGGACAGTGCTAGCGAGATGACGTGGTGTCCTGACTCAGCCGAGCTGAGGCCCAAACCAGACCCTTCCAAGCCGCTCCCCTTCCTGGCCACCTCTGACCTGGGCTCTGAAGTCACAGACCTGTCGGACTTAGTGGAGGAGGTGAAAGGTCATGGAGGTGGGTCTGACCGGTGGGGTCTGGATGGTAGTGACCAGGGCTCTAATGAGTCGGTACCAGTCATCTCCTTTAAAGAGGCAGTGGTGGAGGACGAGGGTCGACCCCCTGACCTCCTGGTCAACCTGCCTGGGGTCATTGGTGGGGAGGGGTTGGTGGGGGTAACTGGGGAAGTGGAGGCCCTACAGGAGGAGCTGGTGTCCTCAGGGGTATGTCTGGCCCAGGAGGCCAAAGCCTCCCCTAAGTTGATCCAGCCGGACGTCCTGCAGCTCCACCATGAGCTTGAGGAGGGGGAGGAGCTGGCTGTGGGGCGGGCCCTCCCCTCGAGGAACAAACGCACCACCTCTTCCTCTCCCTGCGCCTCCCTGTGGGACGACTGTGGCCTGGCCTTCGGACAAGATGCCAAAATGGCTTCCGGAGCTTCCGTACTCCCGAATAAGGACTTCCTCCCTGCCAGCGCTGTGTCTATAGTCTCGCTCTCTTCCTCCAACACAGACATTCCATTCGCTGACTCACTTAGCTCACTTCCTGAAAGATTAGAAGCCATTTTGAACCCACAGGTACACCCTGACAGTTTGGTTCTTAACCCAGATGGGACGATAGCTGGCTCCAACCGCGGTCAGGATGGGACAGGGGCCAGCTCTGGGGCAGAGAGTGCACTAGGCGTTGAGTCCCAGTTCCAGGCCAGTAAGGCTGGTGTGTTTGGTGTGGAGGACATGGTAGAGTCAGATAAGGATGTGTCTCGGCTGTTTGCAGAGCTTGACCAGTTGTCTGCTTTAGCGTCCCAGGCCAGGATTCCAGAGGAGTTTGTGAGGTGCTGGGCGGTGGACATGGTCTCTGCCTTGGACTCACTCCACCAGGAGGGCATCGTCTGTAAGGACCTCAACCCCAACAACATCCTCATCAACAGCAAAGGTCAGAGGTCACACAGCTCTACTGAAGCAACAGGGCTTTATGATTGGTGGTTCTATATAGCGTTTATAAGTGAACGCCCATCATACGTGTTGTGTAGACCCAGTTATATGCGTTAGGAGAAATATGCAGGCCTCAATCTAATTTCCTTTTGTCGACTAGGAGAGGTTATGAAACAAAGTACTAAGACTTTCACACTATTTCATAATTTTCATTATCTTTCACTTTTCCTTCAAAGCTTAAACTACTAAAGTTCTGCCAGATATATTCATATAGATAGGACACGCCACTCATACGCCTATCTGTCTGATACCAGTGGTTTGGAAACTCCCTCCGAAGCATTATCTTTGTTTTACACCGACCCAAGCTTGAATCTCTCTCCTTCCCTTTCTAGTCCCATCATCTCGCTGTACCTTGTTATGGACACTTGTCTAATTATCTGAGTGGCTCTTTTGGTCTCCCTGTGTTCCCCTCTGTGTGTAATTATTGTTCTGAAGTGCTATCAACAGCCTAGTAGTAGTGTAGTGCATCAGTCTGGTTAACTCCGGCTGATGCCATCGGCTAGCTAATGGCAACATTAGTCCTAATGATACTGGTAGCCGTTAGTAGCTAAACAGGAGTAATCACTGGGGCCGTGTGCTGCTGGAATAGCTCTGTTAGAGAGAGGGAGGAGGTAAAGAGGTGTGTAAGTGTTCTAGAGGTCAGCTGAGTGGACTGTTGTGTGCAGAGAGAGCGAGGGAGTCAGGGTGACACAAACACTGTTTTTGGAAGTTGGAGACGTGTGTGTGTGTACGTGTTGAGATAAGTTGGAAAGGGTTCTTTTTTGGTTTGTTGACATGACTCATTTTTCTCTCTCTCGCTCCTTCGTTCCTAGGCCATGTTGAGCTGACGTATTTCTGCAGCTGGAGTGACGTGGAGGACTCCTACGACAGGGAGGCCATCACCAACATGTACAGTGCACCAGGTGAGAGACACACACACCGCCTCAGTGGACACGTCATAAAACCACGGAAATGGTTCCAATGGTTTTTCCGCCGTTCATTTTTCACATTGTGAATTTTACGAAAAAATACATTTGTGTGTTTGGTGTAGGCTTGCCATGACGTTTTGATAGCGGTGTAATTCTCTCGGACAAGGTGACTGTCATCAATATATTGGGCTCAATTTACTCACAAAAATGTGCTATGCTAATTATTGATTGAAGTGACCTTGTCCGAGAGAGATTTGCGCACTTGTCAAAACGTCACGCCAGGGTAAGCCTACAAACACAGACCTTGTATGAAGTAGTTCTGAAATCACAGAGGCAAAAAAAACTATTGTAACCATTTCAGGGTTTATGACTCAAATGTTCAAAAATGTGTGTGTGTGTTTCCAGAGCAGAAGGCCTCAGTAGGTTAGTAGTGAGGCTGTGTAGAGGTTCATGTTATGCAGACACAACTAGGCCACTCTCCCTCCCATCTCCCACAAAGGCCTCATTCATACAGGAGCAAGACCACGTAAACAGTTCACTATGTATGTGGGGCCTCGGGAAAGTGGGTTTAAATGGCAGTAGAGCCAATTCATTCATACGTGTAGATCTACAGATAACACACTAGAGGACATTGTTTTGGTGTGCATGCCTTGAGAGTTCTCATTCAGTGATTTCTTCATTTTTAAAAATTTAACCTCTAGGCAAGTCAGTTAAGAACAAATTCTAATTTACAATGAAGGCCTACCAGGGAACAGTGGGATGTTCAGGAGCAGAACAACAGATTTTTACCTTATCAGCTCGGGGATTCGATCCAGCAGCCTTTCGGTTACTGGCCCAACACTCTAACCACTAGGCTACCAGCCGCCTCATAACACAAACAAGTTTTAAACCAACACATTTCCCAGAGAATTAAACCTAGTCACAGATGCACAGAAGGCCAAACTTTTCTGTGAGTATTGATGACACACGATTACTGTCTTCTATAGTTTTGACATGTTTTAAACAGATTAAAAATGGACTGAAAAAAAAGTATAGATTTAGGAACTGAATGTAGTTCCTGGGGTGTCCTGTAGAGGGTAGTGTGGCGCCAGCCTGTGTTGGCGTGGTGAGACTGACCTCTCCTGTGGCCTGAGCATGCCTGTGGAAGCCCTGGCATGCTGTTTAAAGGCTGACTAAACACACTGCTGTTACACACAAGACTCTACCGCACCTTGTGTGTGCGTGTGTACGTACTTGCAACACTGATGGCGCATGACGCTGTACTGGAACACCAGACGGCGTGCGACACATATAGTTAAGATACTGTGTGTGTCGCTTTGGATTAAAGCAAAAATGACAGATGTATATACTTTTATATACTTAAGTTCTCTCTCCCACCCCCTCCCAATCCTTCTTGACCAAACCAAATGTATGACAGAGTGCAATAAGTATGAAAGCAAAGCTCCATCTCTCTCCACTCATGTTATATTCCAGAACCCCCAGCCAGACAGACGGGCAGGCAGACAGGCGGGCGGGCAGACAGACAGGCGGGCAGACAGACAGACAGGCGGGCGGGCGGGCAGACAGACAGACAGGCAGGCAGGCAGTCCAGAGCAGCAGAACACTGTCCGTGTGTTAAGGCATTATATTGGAGATAGGAACTCGACACCGAGGAACATACACTGAGTATACCAAACATTAAGAACACCTTTCAAATATTGAGTTGTCCCCCCTTTGCCCGCAGAACAGCCTCAATTCGTCAGGGCATTTACCCTACTAGGTGTCAAGCCTTCCACAGGGATGCTGGACCATTTTGACTTCAATGCTTCCCACAGTTGTGTCAAGTTGGCTGGATGTCTTTTGGGTGGTGGACCATCCTTGGTACACACAGGAAACTGTTGAGCGTGAAAAACCCAGCAGTGTTGCAGTTCTTGACACTAATCGGTGCGCCTGGCACCTACTACCATACCCCGTTTTTGTCTTGCACGTTCCCGCTCTGAATGGTACACATACATACACAATCCATGTGTCAATTGTCAAAATTCAGTCTATCTATCACTGAGTGAAGTGGATTTAACAGCTGACATCAATAAGGGATCATAGCTTTCACCTGGTCAGTCTATGCCATGGAAAGAGAAATGTTTTGTATGCTCAGTGTATGTCAAATGATCAAGCCCCAGAGGTCAACCGGAGAGGCACTAAGGACAGATGAGGGAGGAATAAGCAGGCAGAGGTTAGGGAGTGTGTAGGTCAGCTGTTCGCTGTCCTACTTTAATTTGTGAAAGATATTGGATTATTTTAAAAGGGTATGGTGACTACCGTATGGTGACTAGCTTCTGCGTAGATGGACTTGTAGGTCCATAATAGGTGTATCTCAGATCTCGTTTATGTGTGTCGGTGGTTACTTCCGCATCTGGTTGAGCACTGTTCATTGGGCAGTATGTGGTAGGTGTATTAGCCATGAGGATCCAGCAGAGGGATTCATGCCATGTCTGTGAGTGTCTGTCTGACTTCTCTATCTCTGCTTTATAGCCTTCACTCTCACTCATTTGCTCTCTCTCTCTAAGTCTCACTTTAACTCGTACTTTTCACTCTTTCAATCTCACGCTCTTTTTCCATTCTGTCTATCATTCTATCTACATCAATGTCATTCTGTAATCCCCCCTCCCACAGATGTACTTACTCCACCCCCTTATGTATTGCTGTTTACCCAGACAGGGTCAGTCCCAGCTATGGTTCATTCCTGATGACAGATTTATGATTGTTTGCCAGAGAGCTTGCAGGGTGCCTGCTGTGACAGGGCGCTGTGTGTGTTTGTGTCAAGAGGGAGAGAGAGACAACATGTTTTCAACACACTCACACCCAAAAACATAGGAGGGGACTGGGAAAGTATTTATTTTATTATGATCTATTAGTTGTTTATTATCTCTAACTGAGATTAGAACTGATTCTGTAAACACCAGAGTGCTTTTCTGTTATTTAACAAATCACCCAAAATAATATTTTTCTTTTACATCCCTCCTCCCCATCAAACTAACAGCATGTTATTTAGTGACAATGGTGTTGATAATAATATGCGCATTTTCACTTAATGTCTGATTCACTTAGATAGGACTTAGATTCCCCTTCTCCCTATTGTATTCAACACCACAGTAAGTACATATGTGGTTAACGTCAACTACTTCTACCTGAAGCGTGAGAAGCTCCAGACTCTCCGGTCCTCCTCTCTTCACTTCCTCCTACATCACTTCCCCTTCGAACAATGGCAGTCGGTTGGTTTTGGGGAAGTGGAGAAGAGAGAGGAGAAGAGAGAATGTTCCTCCTGGCCCTAAGAGATGAGAGGAGAGAGTGCTTTTCTTAAACGACTGACCGATGAAGAGGGAACTCCTTTGCTGTAGAGAAAAGGGAAGTTGTGTTCCGATTCTGCCGTTAGACATCACACCTGGGCTGAGAACACTGTGTGGCTCCACTCACTGTCTCTTAGCTGGCTTGGCCTTCCCTTGACTTTTTTTTCCCACTCTTTTTGTAAAGATTAGCAGAGGCTCCCATCCCTTTAGATGAAATAAGAAAGACAAGGTGGAAAGGAGCCATTTTTAATGAACTCATGTGTGTATTATAGTCATGTAAAACGGAGGCTTACTGTACGAGTGGGTTTTGTTAGTGACCCACTCTTTCCCCTCTCTCTCTTCCTGCCTTGCTCTGACAGAGCGGTAAGTGTAGCCAGCTCCGCTGTCTTCTCCCTGCAGCTCCTCAGACATTAATCCATTGTGATGACAATTGACCTTGCTGTGAGACGTGTGTGTCCAGTATCCTCCCCCCAAGCTCATACCCACGCAGGTATCACTAGTCTGTTCAATGACGATCTCTTCTCCTTGGCTGTCAAAACGGTGGTCATGGGGAGCCCTGAAGACTGGTTGCTCAGTTGTGTGTGTGTGTGTGTGTGTGTGTGTGTGTGTGTGTGTGTGTGTGTGAGAGAGTGCGCGTGTGTGTGTGTGAGAGAGTGCGTGTGAGCGAGTGCTGGCTGGATGTTCCTTTAAGGGCGGCCAGAGCGAGGAGTATCATAGCCCGAACTGGGGCTCTCTAACCTTGGCTGAAAGGGAACCCCCTGGAGCCTCCTGGAGGAGATGGAGCTTTGTCTCTCCTCCTCCCCAGCTGAGGAGCCTGGTCGCTGGGCACACACGCTCTGACTCCTGGGCCCCGGCCCCAGGGTTACCAGGCTCCCCTCTGGAGAGAAGAGTGGAGAGAGACACAAGGGGCCATCTGGTGCCCAGTGGAACACACGCACGCACAAACACACACCAACACACAGACAAGACCACTGACACACACATACACCACACACAAATGGCACATGCACCAGTGGCCCCCCCAGCCGACCTGCCTGTCACTCCGGCTGTGTGTCCCTGCTCCCCTAACCTCCTCTGTGGGAGAGAGAGCCAGGGGCCTGGAGAGCCCAGGGAGGAAGAGATGGAACAAGAGGGAGAGGGAGGTGGTGTTAGAGGAAGGACGCACGGCCGACACAACGTTCACCTTGACAGTGTCTTACAGTGTAGGGGGAACATTGAGGTTTGTCTTCAGTAGTAGAACAGAAAGACTAATTGAACAAGAGAGATACAGTATGGAGGTGGGAATTTAATGTTTGTGGATTTGGTTTTGCTTTTACAATTCCAGAAGACCTGCCTGGAAAATAGCATTGAATTGAAAACAATAGAAGATAGGGACGACAGACCAGTGATGTTTAATACAAGGCAGCTGGAACTAACAGACAGGACGACAGACCAGTGATGTTTAATACAAGGCAGCTGGAACTAACAGACAGGACGACAGACCAGTGATGTTTAATACAAGGCAGCTGGAACTAACAGACAGGACGACAGACCAGTGATGTTTAATACAAGGCAGCTGGAACTATCAGACAGGACGACAGACCAGTGATGTTTAATACAAGGCAGCTGGAACTAACAGACAGGACGACAGACCAGTGATGTTTAATACAAGGCAGCTGGAACTATCAGACAGGACGACAGACCAGTGATGTTTAATACAAGGCAGCTGGAACTAACATGAGGATGAAATGGAGGGCAGGAGGGAAACGTTGATGAAGGCTTTAAGTGGAAGTGTATTATCATGTATTGTGTCTCTGGACTGGAGAAGTGTGTGTATTTCTGAAGGTGTGTGTATTTTTGAAGGTGTGTGTGTGTTTCTGAGGGGTGTGTGTGTGTGTGTTTCTGAGGGTGTGTGTGTGTGTGTTTCTGAGGGTGTGTGTGTGTGTTTCTAAGTGTGTGTGTGTGTGTGTGTGTTTCTGAGGGTGTGTGTGTGTTTCTGTGTGTGTGTGTGTTTCTGTGTGTGTGTGTGTTTCTGTGTGTGTGCGTGTTTCTGTGTGTGTGCGTGTTTCTGTGTGTGTGCGTGTTTCTGTGTGTGTGCGTGTTTCTGTGTGTGTGCGTGTTTCTGTGTGTGTGTGTGTTTCTGAGGGTGTGTGTGTGTTTCTGAGGGTATGTGTGTGTGTTTCTGAGGGTGTGTGTGCGCTTTTCAATTTTTTTTGTGTGTGAGGTCAGGTCATGCAGATGGTGTGAAGTTGCAGCACAGACGGTTTCCTCAATTTGACTGCTTTTTTATTATGCAAATCACCCCTTTACGAGACACACACACACACACATTTGGCTCCTCACTGGTTTGTGTGTGTGTGTAATATGTTAATTAAATAAAATATTAAGTCGTTGTCATTTCATAGTGTTATTATGTGGTATTCTAATTTTGGGATAGTGAATTTAAAGGAATTGCGCTAATCACAAGTCAGACCTGATGTTTTGTCAGCTACATGTCATATTATCGCTTCTCTCTCCTTTGTTGTAGAGGTGGGCGGTATCAGCGAGGAGACGGCAGCGTGTGATTGGTGGAGTTTGGGAGCCATCTTGTTTGAGCTGCTCATAGGCAAGGTAAGAGGACAAATGGCATCAGTGTGGCTGTGTGTTAGATGGATGCCTGTGTGTGTGCGGGGGCAGTGAAGACATCTGTGTGGTGGTATATGTTGGCTCTCTCTGGCCATCGCTCTCGCTGTGCCAGGGTGGACATGTGACTATCTCTGTCAGGTGTGTGTGTGGAAGGTGTTTTGTGGTGTCTGTGTGTAGGTGCATCTTGGCTCTTCCCTCTCTCCCTGGCTGGCTAGCTGTGCCAGGGTGGATGTGGGTGTGTGTGTGTATACATACATGCATACATACATATATGCCTGTGTGTATCTGTTGTTTGTGTGTTTGGAGGTGTCTGTGTGTAGTTGCGTCTTGGCTCCCGTCTCTCCCCCTGGTTCTCGGCTGGTGCCAGGGGCAGCGGTGTGACTTTATCCCCCAGCCTGGGCTCCATCTGCTGGGGCAGGGGGTCACCTCTCCCTGGGCCCTCTCCTGGCTCTCTGTCCCTGGATCAGGGCTGGGATGGAAGAGCGAGCCAGCTCTCAGGACTCCTTGGGCTGAGCTGACTGACCTTAGATCAGTAAAGAGGTGGGAGAACAGAGCAGATCTATTGGTGATGTACTGCTGTGGCTGTTCCTGGGTCAGGGGTAGATGAGGACTGGTGAGGAGGGAGATATCACTGTCTTCGAGAACACAGACATACTCGTGACAGGTCCAGAACACTCCTCAAACTTTTAATTGTCCTTAAATTTGAATAAATCCTAACTGACTGCCAGTGGCGTAGTTTCATCTGAACGATCTTTAGTTCCCATCACTAGATGAAACAGATGAAACGGACAGCCAGGTTGTAAGTTTGTTTTAACATTGTGAATACATTTACTGGCAGAACTTCAACAAACCCACAGATTTCTCTTTTGAGGATTTTAGTTGAGGTATATTACACACACAAAACACACACACACACACACATAGGCGCTCTTGATCCTTGCGCACACACACACACAGGAGCTCTTGATCCTTGCAGGATAAGATTTTGCCCAGGGCGATCTTGACTGTTGCTGGGATCTGAGCCATATCTCCTGCAGCATGTGTTGGAAAAAGCAACCGATCTAACTGATGAACTAACAGGGTTTTTCCATGCTAATCTCACATAAGCACACACACACACACACACACACACAAACAACTGTATAAAGGGAAGCACACATACAAATATTTTGTACTGAAAAAAATATATAAATAACAGTCAACGGCGTTACAGTTCATATAAGGATATTAGTCCTTTGAAATAAATTAATTAGGCCCTAATCTATGGATTTCCCTTGACTGGGAATATAGATATGCATCTGTTGGTAACAGATACCAAAATATTAAGGTAGGGGCTTAGATCAGAAAACAACTCAGCCATTTGCCTAATGCTGCGCCACGCGTCTCCTTCACATCGTTTTGTTTATTGTGGCCTGTGGAACATAATCTCACTCCTCTTCAATGGTTGTGCGAAGTTGCTGGATATAGGCGGGAACTGGAACACGCTGTAGTACACGTCAATCCAGAACATCCCGAACATGCTCAATGGGTGACATGTCTGGTGAATATGCAGGCCATGGAAGAACTGGGACATTTTTCAGTTTCCAGGAATTGTGTACAGATCCTTGCGACATGGAGACGTGCATTATCAAGCTAAAACATGAGGTGATGGCGGCGGATGAATGACACGACAATGGGCCTCAGGATCTCGTCACGGTATCTCTGTGCATTCAAACTGCCATCAATAAAATGCAATTGTGTTCATTGTCCGTAGCTTATGCCTGCCCATATCATAGTGCCCCATGAGGGCAGTGGGGTTAGTTCACATCAGCAAACCGCTCGCCCACATGACGCCATACACTGACGGGTCTGTGGTTGTGAGGCCGGTTGGACGTACTGTCAAATTCTCTTATTAAATTATCTGTCAACAGCTCTGGTGGACATTCCTGCAGTCAGCATGCCAATTGTACGCCCCCTCAACTTCAGACATCTGTGGCATTGTGTTGTGTGACACAATTGCACATTTTAGAGTGGCCTTTTATTTTACCCAGCACAAGGTACACCTGTGTAATGATCATGCTGTTTAATCCGTTTATTGATATGCCACACCTGTCAGGTGGATGGATTATGCTCACTAACAGGGATGTTAACAAATGTGTGCAATTTGTGCACAGCATTTGAGAAATAAGCTTTGTGCTCATGGAACATTTCTGGTCTCTTTTATTTCAGTACATAAAACATGGGACGAACACTTGTTGTGGTCATAGTTTTGTTCAAGTGTATTTACTTGGCTTGTGTTTTTCAACATTTGGGCTGCGCTGGGTTTTTAAGTAAAATCTCAAGGGCTTGTTGTAACACAGTAATTACGACTACCTGTGGTGTAGGTGCACACACACCCAATTACATTACCACCTGCCTGACTCTGTTTCCCTTTGTAATGCATGTTTATAGTGACTTCAACAGAATAACTGTCTGTCTGAGTTCCCCCTTCCATCTCTTCCACTAACCTCTCCCCATGTGAAAAACAACCTTTTCCATTAGGTCACAAGGAAGAGCAACAGCCCAGTGAAATCACACTGATATTATCTCTGCTATGATCAGTATTATTTCAGGTGTTTTCTCCCTCTCTCTTGTCTTCTGTTTATCCAGTCAGCTTTTCTCCTGTAGTGGCCTCCGCAGGCTGGGGGTCTGTCTCTGTCTGCCTCTGTGGCAGCTTCACACAGACAGTAGCCGAAACATGAACAGCTTTTGTAGTGACGGAAACAGATAAATAAACTGTGGTTTGTCTGATGTGTATCTGAGACCGTGGAGGTTGATCCAGGCTGGATAACATTTCACCGTCTGAATGACACCGAGCTAGAATAATGTGATCCGACCAGGTGTCAAATAAATGCATGTAATTGTGTGCGCATGTTTTTGATGTGCATAATGTGCGTTTCTCTTCCTCCCCAGTCTCTGCTGCAGTGCCACCCAGCTGGTATCAGTCGCCACACGGCCCTCAACGTCCCTGAGTTTGTATCTGAGGAGGCCATGTCGCTACTGGTGGAGGTCAGTACTCTTCTGTTCTATAATACACATTGAGGCTCCTCCTCCTGTTGACTACTCATCTCTTCTGTTCTATAATACACATTGTGGCTCCTCCTCCTGTTGACTACTCATCTCTTCTGTTCTATAATACACATTGTGGCTCCTCCTGTTGACTACTCATCTCTTCTGTTCTATAATACACATTGTGGCTCCTCCTCCTGTTGACTACTCATCTCTTCTGTTCTATAATACACATTGTGGCTCCTCCTGTTGACTACTCATCTCTTCTGTTCTATAATACACATTGTGGCTCCTCCTCCTGTTGACTACTCATCTCTTCTGTTCTATAATACACATTGTGGCTCCTCCTCCTGTTGACTACTCATCTCTTCTGTTCTATAATACACATTGTGGCTCCTCCTGTTGACTACTCATCTCTTCTGTTCTATAATACACATTGTGGCTCCTCCTCCTGTTGACTACTCATCTCTTCTGTTCTATAATACACATTGTGGCTCCTCCTGTTGACTACTCATCTCTTCTGTTCTATAATACACATTGTGGCTCCTCCTCCTGTTGACTACTCATCTCTTCTGTTCTATAATACACATTGTGGCTCCTCCTCCTGTTGACTACTCATCTCTTCTGTTCTATAATACACATTGTGGCTCCTCCTGTTGACTACTCATCTCTTCTGTTCTATAATACACATTGTGGCTCCTCCTGTTGACTACTCATCTCTTCTGTTCTATAATACACATTGTGGCTCCTCCTCCTGTTGACTACTCATCTCTTCTGTTCTATAATACACATTGTGGCTCCTCCTCCTGTTGACTACTCATCTCTTCTGTTCTATAATACACATTGTGGCTCCTCCTCCTGTTGACTACTCATCTCTTCTATTCTCCTCTGTACTGATGAGTACTTCATGTACTAAAGTAAACACAGACCTCTCGCACTCTGTATAAATACATCCTATATTTAACGTAGCTCGCACTAGGCTAAAGTTCCCTTGCTAATTCCTCATCCCGATGTTTAATATAAACTGGGTAGCATTCATACTGCTCCTGTCGATCTATCTAATACAGCGTGTGTGATGCGTTATAATAAAAAGTCACAATTGGTACCCCGTAATTGAGAAGACACCATCTAATGACAGTCAGACTGACATTTTGATTGGCTCATGCCCGGGTTTAATAATGGATTACTATGGAATGTCCTATGGTGTGATGATAGGCATGGAGAACAGCCATTACACACATTTTAAAACTGTTGTCTTTATGTCACAAATACATTATCTAATGAATGCATAGATGCTATAATGAGTGAGCTGATGAATACATGGCAGATGTGCGATTTCCCACCAATGGGAGCGGAAAATATTTGTATCTCGTATTGTTCTGGCAATTCTCACATAGAAACTTCATTGGGAGGAAGGATGTCTGTAATGCTTTTATGAAATGCTTATGATTTTTTTTTGAAAATCATGATGACAGTGGCAATTTTAGGCCCTTTTCAGACCTATATATGCCCTCTGTAAGACCTTATGATCTGTGTCATTATACTCCAAGATGTTGTCTGTATCATGTACGGTTCACAGGGATCATAGGGTCTTACAGGAGGTATGTTTCGGTCTGAAAAGGGCCTAAAATGGCTACTTTCATCATGCAGTTCATGCCTGCAACATCCTCCAGCATGACCGGTTTGGCGGTGGGTCAGTCATGGTGTGGGGTGGCATTTCTTTGGGGGGCCGCACAGCCCTCCATGTGCTCGCCAGAGGTAGCCTGACTGCCATTAGGTACCGAGATGAGATCCTCAGACCCCTTGTGAGACCATATGCTGGTGCGGTTGGCCCTGGCTTCCCTGGGTCATACAGGCACGTTGAGGCCACACACACTACTGAGCCTCATTTTGACTTGTTTTAAGGACAACACATCAAAGTTGGATCAGCCTGTAGTGTGGCTTTCCACTTTCATTTTGAGTGTGACTCCAAATCCAGACCTCCATGGGTTGATAAATTTGATTTCCATTGATAATTTTTGTGTGATTTTGTTGTCAGCACATTCAACTATGTAAAGAAAAAAGTATTTAATAAGAATATTTCATTCATTCAGATCTAGGATGTTATTTTAGTGTTCCCTTTATTTTTTTGAGCAGTGTATATATACACACACGCACAAATGTAAAAAGCATGTCAAACAAGTTTCTATGTGAGTTTTTCCAGAACAATCTAAGATACCCCAAAAAAATGATGTTCATGCTGGCGTGGAATCACCCAGATGTATATTATGTGTGCATGTTATATGACCTGTTTTAGATCAGGAAAGCTCTCTTCGCTGATTTTCACTTTGCTTAGTTTGCTATGCAATCAGTGAGATATCAGCGAAATAGTTTGTCCTTGTTTGAGTGTTAATAGCGTTTGTTTTTTATTTTGTGGGTGTAGCTTCTCCAGTTCAACCCCATAGAGAGGCTGGGGGCGGGGGTGGCAGGAGCAGAGGACATCAAATCACATCCCTTCTTTGGCCGAGTGGACTGGCCCAAATAAGCCCAGTGCATTGTGGGACGGTGGAGGCCAGAAATGAATGCTGTGGGCGGATCGAGCTGCTGACAGGGTGGGCACAAACACACGCACACAGACACAGAGACCCAGACGTGGCCAGTGTCAACAAGTGAACTCTTGTTGGGGAGTTGGACATATCGTCTACACACCTACCTTGTACATGTTACTCTCACTGACGTTCTCTTTATCCTCACGTTGAGCAGCTTAGACTGTTGAGACATGATGCATGTGGTGCAATAAACTAACTAGTCCTTTTATGGAAGGGTGGTTCACAAAGTCAATTAAACTTTGTCTTATTTCAACAAGACAACCAACGGTCTTCTGACATTTCACAGTCCATATACATTCCCCTGTATTAATAGGTTGCGTACTGTTTTCTCCGACCTAAAATTGTAGATGCCCTCCTCTTGGCCGCAGAGCCAAAATGTTGCTGTTTCAAAGCTTAATATCCTGCAGTTCTACACTTTGCTTTGGGGTGGACTGAAAATGTTACTGTTTTAAAGCTAATATCCTGCAGTTCTACACTTTGCCTTGGGGCGGACTGAAAATGTTACTGTTTTAAAGCTAATGTCCTGCAGTTCTACACTTTGCTTTGGGGCGGACTGAAAATGTTACTGTTTTAAAGCTAATATCCTGCAGTTCTACACTTTGCCTTGGGGCGGACTGAAAATGTTACTGTTTTAAAGCTAATATCCTGCAGTTCTACACTTTGCCTTGGGGCGGACTGAAAATGTTACTGTTTTAAAGCTAATTTCCTGCAATTCTACACTTTTACTACAATTCTACACATAATTAAACACATTTTGCTGTGGGGCGGTGAGAACATTTTTTGACTTTTAAAGCTAGTTTCCTGCAATTCTACACATTTTGTCATAACATAAGAACACGGCATAAGCCATTTGAGTGACTCAAACATAACATCTATGGGGCCCCATGTTGTTTTTTGACTTTTAATTTCTCCCGGACTGTCTAGTTTTTGTTTTGGTGATTGTTAGTTCTCAAAGATGATATTATTTTAAAACATATAGCTCTTAGCTTTTCTACCTACTTTTATATCTGGTTTTAGTCGTTTCCGTTGACACTGAAAACATTTTATCCTGAAAGTTATTTGAATTTTTGCATATTAAAAAAACTACATATTTTTGTGTGTTGACAACGATTGGCCACTGCTAAATTAATATAGGGGAAACACTGGCATTGTACTCGGGAGATGCATTGTATAACAGTTGCCATGGTTGAACAATGGTTGAATGAAGGGTGAATATTGGTTGGATTATGGTTGAGTAATGTTTTTGTAGGGTTGTCTGAATGGTATAGTCGAAGGTGCGTGTTTTTTTTACCCAGAGAAACCCACTGTACTGTACATCAGTGTTTTTCTGTGCATTTGATAATATATTATATATCATATTTAATGAAAAGACAACTATTATAGATTCAATAATTGATGTTCATGCATTGATCTCGTCATGTCCATTGTCATGTAGCCTAAAACTCCCCATCTGTGTGTTGTCAAGGTAACTTGTAATGTCATTTATATTCATCTGTCTCACACCCAATCCTAATTCTCATTGGTGTCCACTTCTACTCTGACCAATACCTACTACTTTCAATCACTCACTTCTTCTACACAAATGTTTTTCCAATGAATGTAGAGCTCCCATCGGATGACCTGACAGACTCCGCCTATTACAAGTCCCACTGTATGCTGCCTACCTTGTTAAAATGGCAGAACACTGTCATCCCCAATGTAACTCCTGCGCATCACATACTGCCTCCTGCGCATCCCATCGCATACTGCCTGTAACTAACCACAGATCTAGGATCAGCTTACACTAACCTAATATAACCATAAACTACTCAGAGGAAAAACTGATTATAGACCAGTACTTGGGGACACCTTGATGATTTGAAAATCCCTATTCAAACCTGATTGATTCCTCTATTTTGTTCTGGCTCTCTGGTTAATTGATTGACTAACGACATGGCATGGACCTAGCAGTTAGCCGTACACTTAGTCACTATCCATGTCCTACATTCTCTGAGATGCCAAACACTACCAGTGAGAGATGTATGTGTGCCTGCAATAGTTGGTTTTCTATGTTTCTTACTGTGTCTAGCTATTCTCACTTACACATGTTTTATGTATTAGTCTGTCCTCTCTGGAATACAACTTAATAAACACACATCTGGATCATCTATCAGTGGTGGGATCTGCTTCTTAGGCCTGTATGTGTGGATTTCACTGGGTGTGTGTTTTGTAGTGGACAAGTGGTTTTAGTCAGTGGGTTATCATCTGCCATTTGTACTCAGTTCATGGTGGATCTGCCGGGTGTGTGTTTCTGGGGATACAGTCCCTCTCTCTGATCAGTAGGAGTGATGACACTCCTAAAGAGCTGCTGTCAGTCCTGCTGAGTATCACCCTGACCCTGATAGAAGCCAACACACACACACAAGTAAGGAGTTTTTAGCATTGCCAGTGTATCAGGTTCAGTGACTCTAGTTCCTGGCTGTGCCTTAGTAAGAACTGCTTATGGGCTGATTGGCTGGTTAATATCAAGACCTGACTCATTAGTTACACACAGGGTGAGAGGTTCACTCCATCGCACTGACCACTGTGTGTGTGTGTGTGTGTGTGTGTGTGTGTGTGTGTGAGTGAAAGAGACTGTAAAGGAATTATCCACTGCTCACAAAAGTCTCAGACTATAGTCCCTTTTCCAGTTGGGACACAATCCACCAAGTGTATCAAGCCTTTCCAGGTTTGATGTCTTCAAAGGAGGGAAATGATGTTCCTTACAGTGCTACATGTCTCACCTTATGGACCTTATTGCTATCCTATGGTGTTTTCATGTTGTACAGCATAGTTTGTTGAACTGTCCTGCCCTTGGAACATTCTAGAATCCTCTCAAAGCCGCCTTGCCCTGGGAACAATGGCTCCTCACACACAAAGGACCCTGATGCCAGTGTGCGTGTGTGCGTGCCACAGGGAAGGACTCATCTAGTCAGGGGCTAGATTAAGAGGACATGCCAAGGTCCTCTCATGATGCAACAGAATGCTATCAGCTCAAGCCTCAGAGCGGAGCGCCACCAAGACCTGCAGGGAGGAGATCAACCTCTGATCCCCAGCAACTTACTGTTCCACTCATCCCTCTCTCTCTTTGTCTTTCTCTCCTTCTATCCATCTCTCGCTCACTATCTGGCATCCACTGTTCTTCTGTCCTACACCCTGGCATCCTCTCCTTTTTGTATGTAACTCCCTTCTGGTGTCCTCTCTCTCTCTCCCATACACGCATGCAGCCAATTGGCTTGCCCTCTGCGTCATACTGCTGGTGGTCAGGTTTTGTTTTTGTCTTTGGTGGTTTGACTTTCCTCCACAAAGCACAGGAGGACTCCAAATAGCCCAGGGTGGGACACACAGCTGAAGAGTTCTGCCGCTTACGATCCCCGGGCATCTTCTCCAGCTTCTGTCAGAGCCATGATGTTATAATGAAGAGACGCAAAGCTTTTAGTAATAATAATACAAAAATGAATTTATTTAACTTGTGTAGCGCTATTCATTATTATTCAGAAGAATCTCAAAGCATGTTAAAAGCAGCCAGACAACACACCTGCCTTTCTGACGGTCACCTCCTCCAGAAGTCCCTCCTCCGTAGGTACTGGTGCTCCATTGATGAACATTTGGTGATGCCACAGCTGCTGAAAAGTGCACACAAAGTACCCCCATCACCCCATCTACCCCCATCCACCCCATCACACTCACACCGACTTCCACCTCTTGGGATATATGCTACACTGTCAGAGTAGTGATATGAGGAAGGATGCGGGGGCTCTACAGGACTACAGTATAATAGAAAGGGTTGAGGTTAGGCACCAAGTGTGTAGTAGCAGGTGTTCCACTGCCTCATTCCCCTGTTTCACGATAACAATGACAGGACAGGGTCAAGACTGCAATATTTGGCCCAATCACAGATCTAGGATCAGATAACATGATCTTAATTGTTAACTGCACTTCAGGGTAGCATCTTACATTGGGGCACAGGGACATGTTGGGCACGTTGTGACCCTGTGACAATTCCTTAGCCTTGCGGTGTAGATCACTAGTTACTCCCGGAGACAATTTCACAAGGTCAAAGGGAGTTCAGCGTAAACATTACAGGTCGTCCTGGTCATCGTTGTTAGCAATTACAGGAATGTTGGGTGTAGAATACTTTATAAATATATTATTTGACCTTTGAACCTATGATACTTATACAGGCCATATTTCGTAACCCGAAAAAATAAATCATACTATTGGTTATTGCATAAGCAATGACACAATTGAATACATTTTTTTCTGAACATTATTGTATTCTACTTTTACATGCATACATAAGGCCAATTAAAACACACCTTGCAGGGCTATGCTTTTTTTCAGTTTGTGCATGAGAGAGAGAGAACAAGAGACTAACCCTAGGAGATATCTCTGCTCTCTTCAAGCTGAGTTACACCATGGTACTCTCTGTGAAACGTCCTCTAACTACTCCAGGTAGACCGGGCGGTTTTCTCCCTGAGCGCTGGTTATTCTACCTCACCTTCTGTGTCACATTGAATATGCAGACGGAGGACTTTATATAATACTATATCCATCCGTGAGTCATATGGACTGAGTCAGATGTTAAGGAAGTCTCAACTGGCTCCCGAAACACGTGTCACAAGTGATCTCTCCCCCTAGACCTGAGGTGTCTCCTTTTGTTGTTGTGGCAGTGTGTGTGATGAGTGTGGAGCACTCTCCGGTGTGTTTAGGCATGCCGTTAGCGTCCCAGTAACATAGCATTAGCTTCCCGGTCAACTCAATGGCCCGGCGCTGTCTCAACAGCTTGCTCACGCTCCGATACACACACCTTCTGTGGCTCTGCAGCACCGCTCATTAGTCCTCCTCTCCTCCTTTATCTCCTCTCTCTCTTTCTGCCTCTCTCCTTTCTGCTCTCGCTCCAGGCCAGGGCTGAGGAGGCCGCAGCAGGGGCCCGTGTTAGCACTTCCTCCCCCCTCTCCGTGTCATTGTCGCCGGGCACGGCTCAGAGGCACGGGTCCTTGACTTCCAGAGACAGCCAGAACGAGAGAGAGAAAAAGGGAGGCAGACAGAGTGCCATCAGATCACTTTCCCCTCCGTGTCTTGGGCTGTCGCGGGTGCCGCAGGCTTCCTGGAGGGGAATGTGACGCCTGTTAAGGAGCTGCATTCCCAGGAAGGCGGGCTGGGAGCGACACAGCGCTAATCGGTGTTTCTCCGAGGGGAACTCTTCCTGGCGCCGAGACGCATTCTGTCACTGCACCGCCGGGGCCCCAGACCACATCTAGGAGGAGAGGAGAGGGGGAAGAAAAGGAGATAGGGTAGTTAAGCTGATGGCACCTCTCAAAAACAAAGGGGGATGGAAGGGGGGATATAGGGAGATAAGTGGGGGAGATGAGGGAGGTTATAAAGGAAGGCAGGTGACATCTTTCGCATTCTGTGCATGGTGGGAGAGGGGGAGGTTAGAGAGGAGGGAGGTGATGAGGGTGTCTGGTGGGTGGGGGAGGAGGTTGGATGGAGGGAGAAGACGAGGGTGTCTGGTGGGTGGGGAAGGATGTTGAGGGTGTCTGGTGGGTGGGTTAGGAGGTTAGAAGAGAGCGGCAGAGGTTAGAGGCTGGTATAGGAGGGAGTGAGAAAGGTAGAACCTGGGGGAGTTGGGAGGCTGAGCGGAGAGGGCAAGAGTGGGTTGGTGGGGGCGAGTTGCGTCTGTGGGCAGGAGGTGGGGGTTAGAGTGCAGTCGTGAGGGGGTTCTTGAGGGAACACAGAGGTTCCTTGGTGCCCTGACACCTTATGGCATGGCCTGGAGGGAAACAGATGCTGCCAGCCTTGAGTAGGGCACAGATGAGACTGTTTAGAAGGGGAGGACGTGCCTTGTCTTACCAAGGAAGGCGAGAGAGTGTGTGTGATTATAATGCCCTTCAAAAGAAACATGGCTAAAACAAACCACAGTGACATACAGTAGGATTTTTGATGAGGAAATAATCACTTCCCAATATGTACATCTGTTAGCACTTTTTAGAGCACGATGTTGCAAAAGATTGAAGATGTGAGCTTGAGAGAATGAGTCACAAAGGTTATTTAGGTAATAATGAGCCAAAGTTCAGAATGTGAAATGTGATCCCTGCGTTACTTAAGTAGTTTAGGACTGTAGTTTCCAAGCCCACATGCCCACTGTCACTCTCAAAAGCTGCTGTATATTACCGAAGCTGCTCTAAGTATTTCTCTGTAAGTAATACATCCCCTAGTTACCTTCCTCTTCCGAGCCTGAGTGAGTAGCTGAGGTGTGTGCGCACGCGCTTGTGTGAATTGTGTCTCACATTAGCCTTTTTCCATTAAAGCAATTTCACCGCCCATTGTATTCCTGAAGAGGACCTGGGAAGTCACTAATGGTGTCTCACACACACACACGCAGACACAGACACACACACCTCTCACGGCATGCTATCATCACCTGTCACCTGATTGCTGTGTAAAACACACACATTAGCATTGAATGAGACACATTATCACTCCTGATTATGTGACGCTAAGAGGTTTCATACAAAAAAAGACCTCACACCTTCCCTCAACAATGCCTGGCGTTACTGAGATAAATGCATGTTCCAGAAAAGCTCTGGCACTCCAGAAGCCTGGAGACTGTGGTAATGGTTTTAATGGCCTCTTGTTATTCACATTCATTACAGGCAATTTTATTATCAACGCTAATATAAATATTGACGTTAACATATCATTGTACATGTCACTATTTAAATTATTCCCGTAAAATAAAACAAAGAATGTAATGCATTGCTATTATATATGTACAGTACCATTCAAAAGTTTGGACACACCTACTCATTCAAGGGTTTTTCTTTATTTTTGCTATTTTCTACGTTATAGAATCATAGTGAAGACATCAGAACTATGAAATAACACATTGAATTATGTAGTAACCAAAAAAGTGTTAAACAAATCAAAATATATTTTAGATTCTTCAAATTAGCCACCCTTTGCCTTGATGACAGCTTTGCAGACGCTTGGCATTCTCTCAACCAGCTTCACCTGGCATACTTTTCCAACAGTCTTGAAGGAGTTCCATGTATTGAGCACTTGTTGACTGCTTTTCCTTCACTTTCGCAGTCCAACTCATCGCAAACCATCTCAATTGGGTTTAGGTCTGGTGATTGTTCTTGGTCAAATAGCCGTTACACAGTCTGGGGGTGTGTTGGGTCATTGTCCTGTTGAAAAACAAATGATAGTCCCACTAAGCGCAAACCAGATGGGATGGCGTATCGCTGCAGAATGCTGTGGTAGCCATGCTGGTTTAGTGTGCCTTGAATTCTAAATAAATCACAGACAGTGTCACCAGCAAAGCACCCCACACCATCACAACTCCTCCTCCATGCTTCACAGTGGGAACCACACACGCGGAGATCATCTGTTCACCTACTGTGAGTCTCACAAAGACACAGCGGTTTCTCTTTGCTTAATTGAGCTGTTCTTGCAATAATATGGACTGGTAAAAGACCATCTTCTGTATACCACTTCTGTATACCACCCCTACCTTGAAACGGCACAACTGCATTATTAAATGCATTATCTTTTAACAAGGCACACCTGTTCATTGAAACTCGTTCCTGGTGGCTCCTCATGAAGCTACTTGATGGAATGCCAAGAGCGTGCAAAGCTGTCATCAAGGCAAAGGGTGGCTAATTTGAAGAATATCAAATGTATTTTGATTTGTTTAACACTTTTTTGGTTACTACATAATTCAATATGTGTTATTTCATAGTTTTGATGTCTTCACTATTATTCTACAATGTAGAAAACAGTCAAAATAAAGAAAAACCCTTGAATGAGTAGGTGTCTCCAAACATTTAACTGGGACTGTATATGTATGGCTGAAGGCGTAAGGAAGAACCTAATATAGACAGACACACACACACACACACACCAGTCAGAATGACAGAGGTGACAGCGGGAGGTTGTGCAGGTGGTCTGCTCTTCCCCGTCTTGATGAGAAACAGGAAGTGTTGGACATGTACGCCGGACACGCTGGACACATGCTGGGGTCAGAGGTCGATGTCCTCTCCTCTCTGCCATGTTGTCTTAAGTCCTGCCTTCCTAATGAGGTCCAGTTACATCCGCCATTCCTCGGTCGTTAAAGGGGTGGAGGGGGGCCAGGAGGGAAGAGGCTGTCATTGAATCATTTAAAAAATATATTTTTCCTTTTTGTGTGCCCCTCCATCAGATAGAGGAGATCAGACCAGGGGGGGCTCCTTCCTCCTGCAGCTCAGCAGGGTCACTGGGCGGTGGGGCTGGAGGGGTCCAGGTGGTGGGCTGAGGCTGGAGGATCAGAACTGGAACATGGAAGCGCTCCTCTGCTGATATTCCGAGTCACAGGAACTTATTGAATGTAGCTTAATGGCAAAATAGCCTCAGCACGTTGATTGTGGCACGGTGCCTATCATAAGTATTCACCACGCTTGGATTTCTTCACATTGTGTTGTGTAACAAAGTGGGATTCAAATGGATTTAATTGTCATTTTTTTTCAACAATTGACACAAAATACACTGTATTTACTCTGTAATACTACTAGATGAATGAAAAACACCAATTGACCTTGATTAGATAAGTATTAACCCCCCTGAGTCTATTCATGCTAGAAACACTTTTGGCAGCATTTACAGCACTGAGTCTTCTTGGGTAAATTACTTTAGTGCCTTGTTGCATACATGATGCATGTTTTGAAATATTCTGTATATTTGTATTCTTCTTTACAATCTGTCATTTAGGTCATTATTGTGGAGTCACTACAATGTTGTTGATCCATCCTCAGTTTTCTCCCATCACAGCCATTGAACTTTCTTGCTGTTTTAAAATCACCAATGGCCTCATGGTGACATCCCTGAGCAGTTTCCCTCCTGTCCTTCAGCTCAGTTCAGAAGGACGACTGTATCTTTGATGTGTCTGGGTGGTTTAATACATTATCCACAGCATAATTATTAACTTGACCATGCTTAAAGAAATATTCACTGTTTGATTTGTTAGAATTACCCATCTACCAATCATTGCACTTCTTGGTCTTTGTAATTGAATCTGTGCTTGAAATGCAATACTTGACTGAGGGTCCTTACAAATGTTGTATGTATGGGGGGCAGAGGAAGAGGTAGTCAAATTATGTCAACCCCTATTATTTCACACAGTTATGTGATTTTTATATTACAATTGTACTCCTGAAATGATTTAGGCTTGCCTAAACATTGGGGGTGAATATTTATGATGCCTACTGTATATTGGAGCAGCTCATTCCTGCTGCGCTATAAATACCAAATAGCAAGAAAGTGAGAGAGAAAAACAGAGTACATACATTCACCGGACAGTTTTTTAGGTACACCCATCTAGCACCAGGTCGGACCCCTCTTTGCCGCCTGAACAACGTCAGAAACGTCCATGTTTACGCGATGGCATATCGCCGTTGCTGCATATTGGACGGCTGTACCTCAGTTGTCCAGTGTTGGTGGTGGCGTGCCCACTGGAGCCGCTTCTTCTATTCTTTTTAGCTGAAAAGAGTGGAACCCGCTGTGGTCTCCTGCTGCAATAGCCCATCCGTGACAATGTTCGAATAGTGCTCTCTGAGATGCCGTTTTTCATTCTGCCCCATTATTTATCAATTTACTGCCCCCATGTTAGCTTGCAATAATTCTTGCTGTTCTCATTCGACCTCTCTCATCAACAAGCTGTTTTTGCCCACAGGACTGCCGCTGACTGGTGGTTTTTTGTTTGGCGTACCGTTCTCTGTAAACCCTAGACACTGTCGTGTGTGAAAAGCCCAGAAGGCCGTTTTTTTATAGATACTGGGTCCCCTGCGTCTAGCACCGACGATCATACCTCGCTCAAAGTCGCTTAGGTCACTTGTTTTACACATTCTAACATTCAATCGAACAGTAACTGGATGCCTGTCTGCCTGCTTTACATAGCAAGCCATGTCTCGTGACTCATTGTTTGTAGGAGCGATCAATTGTCGTGAATGGGGTGGTGTACCTAATGAACTGTAGCCTTCAGAGAGAACGAAACAGGAGAGAGACCGAGAGAGGCAGGCAGAGAGAGAGAGAGGCAGGCAGAGGGAGAGGGAAGAGTACTGGAACTCCTTGGATGTAAATGGTTTTGCTTCCACACCTGTCACCCTGCACACATGCATACAGAGGTCTTTGATAATTACATAATCGTCCGGGAGTACAGAACCATGGAAATGGACATGATGAGTTGTGTTCCGATCTGTGGGTCTCCTCCATCTATTTCCATTATTGTAATGTACTGCTGCTGATGACCTGTACTCACACAATTAGCAGCTACTGAGAGGACTGCCCTCGGAAAGAGACCTGCACTGACACACGCCTTCTGGGAATGTGTGGACGTTTTCATTTGTCTTTTTCTTTATATATTTTTTTTGCATTTTATTTACCTAGAATTTATTCTAAATGTAAATCTACGGTTTGGGAGTAGGCCTAGTTGGTAGGAGGGAAGAGGTGCATACTGTAAATGGTTCCATGGTTTCTTGAGATGTGTATAGTGTAGGCTGTGGGCTCTACCCTGGTCACTCCCAGGAAGTGTGATCAGAAATGTTTGTGACTACAGTAAAAACATTTTTATAGTTTAAAAGACTAGTTTCTCAACTCCATACAAAGGATAATATTCTCAAATATTTTTTTAAAGAGCGGCTGAACTTACCGATTCCACATGTGTCTTTCTGCTGCTCATTAAGAAAAACAAGATTTATGGTTATTGTATTTTTTGGTCTCTTGTGGCACGATAGCATTACATATCGACTACTGTTTTCTCAAAATAGTCAGAATTGATCTAACATAAATCAAGATATATGTTTTTAATTTTGACAGTTTGGTGCAGTATTTCTCATGTAAAAAAATGTGCATGAAAAACTATTCTATTACCAGAGTGTCTGTCTTACAAAACAGGTCGCGGTGGAACACAAGATGCTCGCGAACGGGTTTAAAATTTTGTAACATGATTGTTAGAATGCAAGTGCGCATCGTCTTGATTTTACATTTTTGCCAAAAACAGTGGCGGACTCTGGCTGTTATGATTAGATAGAGCTCAATCACCGCAGTTGGATCTCCATGCATGACAACTCTCCCCAGGCATTACCATCCCGTCTTAGTGGGCAAGTGGGCATGGTTGTAATCCAAACTCAACCCTAATGTAAATCGTGACGACCTGAGTTAGACAAATCTCACGAAACTCAGCTTTGGAATATACTGACTTTATGACACAAATGATCCTACTTACTCTTTTTTTTGTCCATTGGCTCTGGAGTAAATGTTTCTGACTAATATTGATGCCACATTGATGCTGTTTTCAACCAGAGAAGTATTTTTTTTGCGTTCAGTTGCCCTTAAGGCATATTGTATTGATTATCATGTGAAGTTTCCTCTATTGCTTCTAAAGACCAAAGTTTGGAATTGTCTTTTGTGGACAACTTTCCTTTGAATATTATACTGAACTGCACAACTGATCTGATTTCATTTCTTGCAGCAGGGACGGAATTTAATTAAACATTTTCTTTCATTGATGCACAGCAACATTGTTGCTCAACTGAAATAGAGACTTTATTTTGCATTTCCATTTGTGATTAAGAGACAGAGTTCTCTGAGAGTTCGGGATTTGTGGCTTGATTCTGTATGCCAGCTGATTCATTTGTAAATATACATAATTATTCACATGACACGTGCCCTCAATAGTTTTTCTATTATTGGCGTTGAGTTTAGTGCTGACTGACCGTTGTAGATATTTACAGCAAATGATGAGGCTTGAATCCATCTCTTTCCCTTCTTTATTCTCTTCAATGGCTCTCATCTTCTGAATCTCTTCTCTCTGTGAATATGTTTCCTTCCTCTCTTTCTCTTTCTCCCCCTCCTTCTCTGCGTCTGTGATCTTTGGAGAATAGGTTGTTGATTCTGGTCTGGGCCTTGGCTCCTGCTCTCTGGTCTTGGCCACACTTCGATCAGCCTCTGATTGGATCAGGGCTTTTGTGATGGCTGATGGGACAGATTTAAGCCAAGTGGCACACACTGAGCGTGCTCAGTAGCGGGCAGATGGACGCCGAGTGAAAGAGCTGTGATTTCTCATTGTGTCTCTGCGTCTTTAGGGGTGCGTCTCGTACCCCCAAAGCAGATCCAACGTCCAAATGCACTATTCACAAATCAGTGGTGAGCGCTTTCCCAGTCCAAGGAAACGCCTCTCCAAGATCCCATCCCAACCAGGACTGGACCATGAGGAGTTTAGAGCGGAATGTAGAGGACAACACATACCTGCTCACAGGTATTAATGTCTGGGCTATAGGGATGGGCTCAATTTAAGAAAATATTTCAAATCCTCATAAATTATAATAATAATATTACTGTAATATAAGTGCAATTTATTTTCAATGAGGATTAAACATTTTTATGGAATGTCCCTAAAGCCTGAACGGATTAAATTGTTAACCTTAACCCTTGTGTAATAGCTCTTTTGCAAGTCAAATGAAAGTATCAGTTTAGTCACAGTTGTCTCCAGCTGTTGACGATGATGTCAGAGGTAAGGGAGAGATTTGGGTACCAAAACAGCTGCACAAATGTATATCTTTAAACACACCCCAACCCGCTTTAGCAACATAAAAGGGTTAAACGATTGGGGCTAAAAGTTAGAATATCAAATATCACAAACCTCTACCCTCTCCAGCAACCTCTGGTCCTGAATAGGATTTACCACATGGGTGAGCATAACGTAGTTTCTACTCGTCTGTGTGTGTGTGTGTGTGTGTGTTTGCCGATTACTGCAGATTACTTACACCCATGTAAAAACAGGAATTAGTTCCTAATAAGAAGTGCTTAAGGCCTAAAAACGTCAAAGATAATCATTAGGCAGCAAGGGGGAACATCTCCCTGTATCACGCAAGCCCTCCCTGGCCCTCCATCACACATATAAAATGAGTAAATACCCCACCCTCCTCTTTCTAGTCCTCCATTCCCTCTGCCCCCCTTTCAAAACCCCCACAAACTGAGCCGTCCGTCGTAGTGCTTAACTGCTCCTCTGATCTGGACATTAGCAAGGGGGCTTTACAGTTTTATTTCAGGGAAAATCATGCGAAAGGGTTTCAGCCCTAAAACTTGGCATGTGTGAGTATGGGGCCAGGAAGGGTGGACGTTATCCCCTCCATCCCCTGTCTATGACTTATTTAGAGAGAACCTCCACAACTTTTTGTCTTCTGTAGTGAGGCGTGGCGAACAGAGCCACAGCCAGCCAGGAGGACTCACTGCACAGTGCTGCTGTGCTGCAGTACATAGTACAACTCTACTCTGTGATTTACTTAGAAGGGCCATGGCTAGAGCCAGACCAGGCCGGCAGAAGGCAGATAGATGCCTGAGCACCCTGGCCCAGACACCCAGTTAAAGCTGCCGCTACGGCTAATCTCTAATCTGGAGATTTATTCTCTCTTTCTCTCTCCCTCTCTCTTTCTATATCTCTATATCCATCTCCCTCACACTCTCTCTCTCTCACTCCCTCCCTCTGCTTCTCTGTCTCATATCTGTAAATTGACCAATCTGTGAATACCCCCCCACACACACACACACGCACACACACATTTGCAGATGGTCACATAATGCAAAATCAGCCAGACAAGACGGCTGATTTTAGTGTTGAGCGCTGGACTTGCTTGCCTATCTCATGGAGGGTTTCCTTGGTGAAGATGCTATATTGTTAGCCGCTAGCTGTTAGCATTGGTGATTTTAGCAAGTAAATCTTAGTGGGGCAAAAAATTTAAAGAAAGTGGGATGCATGCCAGCAAAGCCACAACACTAAACAATACATTAAATGCACTATAACGGTGACAGACGGTGCCTGCTAACTGTTAGGGCCTACATAAAGCTGTCCCAACAGCAGTCCCAACGTCTTACCACTGCTACACCTGGCTATCAGCGGAGCCTTGTCTGGCAGTGAAACAGTTCATTCAGCCTAATTTTGGACTTTAAAAAAAAACCATAGCTGATATGGCTGACTTGCTTAAACAAATGTGGTTTCTACTGACAATTGAGATGTACAAACTATGATACAAGGGGATGACAAGCGGATAAGAGGCAATCCGTAATTTCGATTAAGACATTAATGAGCAAGCTAGGATGGACGTAGTCAATTTAACTATTTGTTTAGCACTATTGAAATGTACAGTGACAGAATTCAGAACATGGGCTGTTCTTATAGTGTTCTCCCTGTACACCAAGTTAGAACTGTAGGATATGAAAGGGGGAATATAAGCAGGCAATGAAAGCTCTTACAATATTCAACGATTATGATTTGTTACTTTTATTTCTTACTTTAGGTATTTTCTTAAAACTGCATTGTTGGTTCAGGGCTTGTAAGTAAGCATTTCCCTGTAAGGCCTGTTGTATTCGGCGCATGTGACAAATACAATTTGATTTGATTTGATTACATTTCTCTAAAACAGGTTATAGGCTACATGTGCACCACTAAATCAGAACAGTAGGTCAAATTAAGAGGGGTAAATAGACCAAATTATTAGGGTGAGGCACATGGGCTATTAACATATTACTACACAACATACACTTATTATTACTTTCTTAGCTTCAGTATACATATATCCCTGGCATATTACATCATTTATGCAGCAGCATACAATAGATTTTTGGACTCACCTTGTTGTGCTGTGCTCACTTGAACAGGAAGGTGGTGCGGCTGTCCTTCGTGGACAAATTTTGTCATCAAAGTCTGGCATTCTCTGGATTTATGGTGCTTTCAAAACAACTGGGAACTCTGAAAAAAGCAAGGTTGAATCATGATGACGTCATTGATCTTCAGGTCGCAGCTGTAGAAAGAGGCCGGATTTACAATTCCGAGTTGGATGACCGTTCAAAACGTATTTTCCCAGTCGGAGCTCGTTTATTCCCGACTTCCCAGTTGTCTTGAACTCACTGAAGTCAAGTATTCGCAGTTCCGAGTTAAGTTGTTTTGAGTGCGGCACAAATCATGCTTCATTGACAGCATGGCCAATGTTGAATGTTTGTCATTTTAAACTTGGAAAAGAGCCCCTTAATCCCAGATTTGGGACCAACCAGCCACTGTCACTGATTCCTTCGAAACCACTCATTGTTGAATTTGCGATTTCCAACTTGTTTTGTAATGTTTATGTCCAACGGCCGATGAGCACCTATACGTTTTAATTTCTCTTCATTATTTCTCTTCATATGACAAGAATTTAAAATGATTTTCCAGTAGGTTTTTGAATTGATTCATGACTGCTAGCTAAGATTTTGAAAGTATGATGTTGACATGATCAGTCCAATCAAAGCTAATGTACATACTGTATATTGTGATTTGACATCATTTTATCTGTGGCCAATAACCTTGAGCCTCCTTGGATGGGCACTTCTCATGTAACTCTATGGCAGCACACAAGGGGCTAGAAATGTTAAGTCTACTCTTAGACTTGGCGGTGACGTCGTGTCCCCATGAGTGACAGAACAATGAGCCAATCACCTCGCAACGCTCCGTATTTTCTGCTGGCATGCCCCACCACCACAGAAAGCACTGAGCTAGGCTGAAACACCTGCTTTTGGAGCTGCCTTACTCAATAAATAAAAATATATACCTTTTTTTGTTTTATATTTTGGGGTAGTTTTTACATTGTTTGCAAACTGATATGTGACACGTATTAATGCCAAAATAATGTGCAAAACTGTCAAGCTGACTCCAATAGCATGGAGCTAGTAACACCAACTGCATTCAGTCCTGAAGATGGAACAAGGCCCAGCCCAAAGAATGAGGGAGAGTGTTTCAATCCAAGGTAATGGACATGAAAGTGTGGTCAGAGTTGAAATGTAAAATGGCTGCCGTTTATCCCTCAGGTAGCATATTGTAGTTGATGGTGATACCCAACTTGAATTCAACATGAAACACTTTGTGACCTGCCAAGTGCTATGTTTGATTTATCATTATTAATAATCATAGAGAATATTTAGTGGCCATGTGGCCCAATTATCCTCCATTTTCACACAAAATATAAGTGTAAAAGATTTTTGCTCCAGTATCAACAGGCGTTTGACAAGATAAAATGACTGTTCTAAACAAGGCATATGATAAAGACATGATGTGTCGTAATAATTTCTAGGGCAGGCGGACAAAAGGAGCCACTGTTTAACATGCAAATTTATGCGGTGCCCAAGGTTTTCAGACGAGGCAGAAATGTAGTACTTTCTTTTTTGTTTTTGAGGGGTTGGACTTGTTCAATTCATCTTCTTCATGGGCTTCATCAAGGTATCTGGCAAATGACCAGTGACACTAATGTAGTACAGGTCAAGAGAGGAAGGGTCTCACCTAACCCTCCCCCATTCCCCGAACCCCCCCAATTCCACTCCCCCATACTTAGGCCCTCGCTGCAATTACGGCCAATCACAGGGCCTCAATAGGAAGCGACCGGGGCTTGTTTGTGCCTCGGTGGTCATTAAGAGGGGAGTGAAGAAAGGAATTAATGACTTAATTGAGGAGGAGAAAAAGGAAAAATCACACCGACTCTGGGAGCTGGGGAGTGTATGAATGGGGCGCCTAGCTGGAACGCTTCTGGAGCAGGGGATTGTGGGATTGCTGAAGTGTGTCAAGATTTTGGTCGTCCTCCAGAGCAGATGGCGGCTCGGCGTTCACATACCATCCATTCTCGTCTTTGTCAACCCAGCCTGCCTCCTTTTGTTCTTCCCCATCGCTTTGATGCTAAAGTTCATAGAGAGGAAGAAAAAAACAACACAACAACAACACAACTGAAATGTTTGTCTAGTTTACACAAGAGTATAACAGTCTCAAGTTATTTCTCTCTCTCTCTCTCTCTCTCTCTCTCTCTCTCTCTCTCTCACTCTGTCTCTCTCCCCTGCCCACTCTTTTTCTCCCTCCTGCTCTCTAAAGTTAGACCAAATCAGAAAGGATGCTTGCTGTCTCCAGTGTTGATGTGGTGGTGTTCTCTAGCTCTGGCCAGGCTTGGCGATGCATCCGTATTCATTCCTCTCTAATGTGGCAGTGGCGTCCTACTGCCAAGCCAAGCCAGCCTCTCCAGCATCACAGCCTGATTATTGTGGATAAACATGCAGGAAGAGATTCTCTCTGGTTTCCTCCTTCTCTCAATCCCCCCATCCATACCAACAGAGATCAGAGTGCCACAGAACCTCTAAGATATCCTGGCTGATTTCAGCCTGATAGAGCTTAATCAAGATGAAAAGTAGACAGCTTGCAGTGGTTTGTTTGTTACTGTACCACCTAGAAAATGTGCTTTTGATCTTTCCAGAACATAATGCAACATCAGTTGAAGACTTTCTACTGTAGTTACACTGAAGTGCGCAGAATCAACGAGGCTCCAAGTCACTTCCCTTTGAGCATGTAGATGAATTTCCTTTTCATGGTATTTAATGTGCAATAATTCCTAGACGCAGTTCTTAGTTACCATACTGTATCGCTGTGCGGAGTTGGAAAATGGCTAACACCTTTTCCTTTCTAAATGATATATGTTAATAGTAATGATGTATTAGTGATTCAAATGTGATCCTTTTAGACAACAGCAGTGTTTATTCTCTATTACTCCCTCTGATCATCCACTCCAAAAGAGAGGGCTGCACATGAAAGAGAAGAAAGCGAGGGAAGAGAGGAAAGACGAGTGTCTGTGACACCAACAGAGACCAGCCAACACAACAAAGACACACAGGGAGATTAGCATGACAGAGAATGCTAGCGCTTCACACATTAATACACAATATGACCCCCCCACCCCCAACCGACCACCGCCCTCAAGGGCCCAATGCAATATGCATCTCCTCTCCATCCTCTTCTCACTAACTCTTCCTCTCAACGTTTTCCTTTTCTTTTTCTGTCCAGCTTTTCTTTCTTTTCTCTCTCCTCTCTTTTTCCCAGCCTCTCTGCTCTTTCTCAGTAGACGTCTGAAGGGCCCTTTAGGGATGGGGAGACGGGGCCTTCCCCAGGGCAGGGGCCATGGTGGAGGGCCAGGAGGAGAGGAGAGGGCCTCTGTCTGGAGGAGGGAAGGATAGATGGATAGATGGATCTCTGTATGAATGTGAGGAGATGGCATAGAGAGAGGGCCCCCCATTGATGGAGTAAGGACCAGGTTGGCAGCACTTGAGAGCCGCACGTCCCTGTCTCACCCGGGTGCTTAAGAGCCCAGCCACACAATTTACATTTGTTTTGTTTTGCTCTCAGTCATTTTGGGAGGCATTTACCCAGTCAGTCAAATCATCCAATACCTCTGGGCACTCTGTGGTCAAATTCAGCTCTATTCAATACACATACAATATGTTGTTCAATATATTTGTGTGGAGACTGTTAGTACGGGTTGCTTTAGTGGTAGTCACTGAGTTTGTTCCAATTAGAGGTTCTTTCCACCATATTTTGGTGTCAACCCCCCTCATTTGGCAGTCAGGGGAGGTAGGATCGCCTAGAGCAACCTCCTCAAGGTGATCCAGAGATCGGGGATATCTTTGAGCCCCCCTGAAGCAAGTACCGTCTGCACAAAAGGCCGACCGATATGCGAGCGCTGCTGAAAATCCCTCTTCATCAAAGGTACACCCGAATTAGATGCAATTAAGGTGTTTCCAGTTTCTGGCTAAAACAAAAGCTGTGAGATAAAAATGTCACAGTATTACCATTACCCATATAATCATAACTCCACAGCTTGTCACTCAACAGCACAGGGGTCAAAGCCTGTGAGCCGACCTTTGGGGATAAAGTTACATGGCTTCTAAGACAACAGAAAAATATCACGGAGGGGCCATGAGGAATAAAGTAATTTAAATGCTGAAAGCAAAAATAATTTTGATAATGATACCAGTGATCGAGTCTTTTGTTTGATAATGTGGGGGGGTGGGGGGTCTTTCTGACAGGAATTAATAGAACTGGGTTATTACAACAGTTTCATCTGTTGGGACTGAATGAATAATAAGTCTCTATGCACTATTCACTATTAGAACAAAACACACATATGTTGCTACTTGTGGGGGTTGTGTGTAAGTGAACAGGGGTCAGGGAAAGGCTATATTGAGGGGAACCTACAGGCTTTTTCATCCTATTGTTACGGACGCTCTAACAATGAAGTCCATTTGAACAGTTAATCATATGCTTTACTGCGCAGGCAGGTAAACTCCCGCGATGTGGTCTTATGTGTTTGATTCGACCTATTGGTGAGTCTATTTTTATGCTAATTGTACAGTGGAATAATAATTAGGGTAATGCTACAGAATTGTAGCTTTATTTGAGGTGAATATTTTACACTGCTATTTACGGCTAGATGCGTTTTTCGTCTGCCGGATCTCAGAGCAAAACGTATTATATGTTACTAAATTCCCTGCCACTTCATTTAGGATGATATGTTAGGTTACATTATTTGACCCGTTTTAGTATGATATGTTAAGTTTGATAAGACAGAATGCTACTTAAGGCAAAAAGGAAAGGAGGGTGTTTGATCGGGGTGGATGGGTAGGTGTATAACATGAACGTCTAACAACCCAAAGGTTGTGTGTTTGAATCTCACAGACAACATTGGCCAATTAGCAACTTTGCAAGTACTTACTACATTTTAGCTACTTTGCAACTAAACATGTTAGCTAATCCTTCCCCAAACCCTAAACCTAAACTTAACCCTTTAACCTAACTCCAAACCATAACCCTAACCGTTACCCCTAACCCTAATTCGACCTAGTTAACGTTAGCATTAGCCACCTAGTCACCTAGCTAACGTTAGCAACAACATATTGGAATTCGTAACATGTCATACATATTGCAAATTCGTAACATATTGTACAAATTGCCATTTTTAACATACAAATTGGAATTCGCAACATACTATACATCCTATGATTTGTATCCTAATGTAATGTAACCTAGCGTAACGGAATATATCATACTAAATGGAGTACATGGATTTTAGTAACATGTAAACGTTCTGCTCAGAGTCCAGGTTGTTTTATTGAATCACTTATTCCCTTGCTGTTTGTATGAGGCTAGGATGTCAAGAAGCTAGTCAGGAATGTGCTGTGTTTTTTTTGTAAAAGATGTAACATGAAGGGAAATACAATAAAGCCCTTTTTGGTCTGTCTTTGACTGCAGTACGCGCAGTCTTGAAATGGACTATCCAACAGACATCTTTAATCTCCAAGACGACAACCAAAACTCAAATGTCAAAAAGCAAACTCCAAACATTCTGCCGATGTCTTAGCTTACATTTCTCTCTTTGGTGGGTTGGACGATAACAGCTCAAAACAAAGAGGCGTCGTAGTAGAAATGGTTCAGTGCAACGACAAAAGCTTGTGCTGTGTGATTACAGCTGTGGCCGTCATTAACACGAGCCTCTTTAATGTAATTGATGGAGTGGATTCTTATATCAGACCTCAATAGACTGGGCAGGGTCCCCCTGCTTGTTTGGACTCATCTGTATTCACAGGGAGTGTGAGTGTGTGTGAGTGTGTGTGTGTGTGTGTCAGCAGAGTGAGAGAGACTGTGATAATTACAACTTCACACTCTTTAGACACTTAGAGAAAAGAGCAAAACAAAGCATGGTGATCGGAGTGTGTGTGTTTGTGTGTGTATGTGGGTGTGTGGGAAGGTGGGAGGGATGCATCTGTGGATTTTTGGAAAGCGCATACTGTAAGTGTGTTTGTGTGAGTGTGTGTCCTTCTGTTCGTGTGTGTGTGTGTGTCTATCCACGAAAGCGAGACTGTTTGCATTCTCTCAAGGATCCTGACCCTTCCAAAATGACACGTTTCCCCCCCCCACCCTCCCCACACATTAGGTGCTTACAAAAGACAGAGCACTAATGCATCATCTAATTGGCCGAGGCTCCTGCTTCTGCCTCTCCCTCCATCACTCTATTAGCTCAGTAATTACCCATATGCCTCGGCGAGGCGGACGTCCAGATAATGGCCGCCTCAAGGGCCCTCGAGCGCGGCAGAGAAGGGCCGCAGCCTGGCGCCGCGGGAACACCACGAGCTCTCCAACTATTTCAGCAGCTACAGCGCCGCCTGGGAAAACACAATGGTAGGAGTTTGGCAACTTCAGCACAAATTGGAGTTTGGTATCCTTAGAGACTGCCTGCCTGTCGACGAGAGATTGGGATCCCGTTCTGTGTGCAGTGTCTGTTTTTCTCTGCCTCCTTTTCTCTCTCTCTCACTCTTTCTCTCACTCTAATGTTCTTCCTAATGCTGTTTACTGTTGCCTTCTGTCTTGTATTCTGTTTTCTCCCTTTAGCACTCTCTTATCCAACTCTCATGTTCAATTTCCCTATATTATTCTCTCTCTCTTCTCCTCCCTCCCTATCCTTTTGGCCTTTTCCCCTTTCTCTTTTTCCCTGTCTCTTTTGATGCCAACATCAGGCATAATTCACCAATCTTCAATCTTCAGCCTCTTAATTGAAATCACATAATCTTTACAGAATGGAAGCATCCGCCATCCGATCATCCCCAATTCACTGTTTCTGAAAAGGACAAACAAAGACCTTCTTAAATAATTCCCTGGGTCAGGGCAGCATATAATATGGATTACAGAGTTCATTCTCTCTCTCTATCACTCTCTCTCTTTCTCTCTCACTCGCTGTCTCACTCTCTCTATCACTCTCTCTCAATCTGGATATTGTCCCATCCTTCCATCCATCTCTCCAGACTGTCAGCTGACTGGGCCTGGGCTGCATTATCTGTTTTTAAAATCAGATAAATAAATATATAAAGTGCCCAGTGGTAATGCTAATATAAGCCCTGAGAGGGTCTAAGACTCCAGATCCATGGACTTCATCCGGGTTTTGGGAGGCATCTTCTCCCAGCCTTTCCGAGATTTGTGAGATCACTGTTCGTCCAGGGGAGGTTCGGCTGAATTATCTTTGCGTATTGTGTTAATCTGTTAGCATGCAGATTGTGGTGGACTAAGGTTCAAGTAGGGAGGGATTAGAGCAGATTGGACCAAAGCTGATGCAGGCATGCTTCTCAAAAGGCCCTGGTGTTTTGGAGCTGGGTGGGTTTTTGACAGCCTACACGTCAGTCACCACAGGAACCACTGAAGCACACACGCATGCAGGGACGCACGCACCCGTGCTTGCACGTACGCACACACAAGCATACACACACATGCACTCACACACACCAAACACCCAAATCGCCTTTACTTTCACCCTCTCCAGTCCTGATAATTCCCCTCTTAAAATCTCCCCTCAGACCAACCACTGTGAGAGCGGGACCCAAAATGCACCGCAAACCGACTAGCCGCCTCACTCCACAAATCCCAAAACCTTTTAGAGCCACTTGACTGGGAGAAATCCATCTGGAGGGGATATTCACTGTCCATTACGTTGAGTCTAATGTGTAGTTTTAACCAAACAATATTTATTTACACAGCATAATCTAAATACAGCAAGTTTTTGGCCAAATTGTGTTATTGCCTTATTAACATGTTATAACATAACAACAAGAGCAGGACAAGGTTCCATAACCTGTTAATTGTTCATCCCAATGCAACAACCAACCACTTCGTTTTTTACCCTCTCTGATTATCTCTAGAGAGTGATAAAATCACTTGAGGTAAATGAGTGATTGGACTGGAGGACTGGTGAAGTACAACTTAGCAGTCCTTTACCAGATCCTGTTTGCAAATGGAGCCGTGGAGTTTGGAGGATGAGGAGGCTGGGGGTCAGAGTTCACCATAAGGACCAGCCATTGGAAGACTTGGAGGGAAACAGCCAATCACATTCTTTCAAAGCCCTTGACCTGAGCCCCGGAGACCCAACCGGAGAGCTGGGATTTCATTTCGACCAATCACTCACGTTTAATGAGAGCTAATTGAACAATTGAAAATCTCTCAACTGGCTTTATTTGGTTTAAGTCCCTCTGTGACAGAAATACAGTGGTTGAGGTGTACTTGTCTTTATGTAAATGGTCAAATATGTCTCTCAAGTTATCATTGTTAATTATTTCTCCTCTGACTGAATGATCTAGGCCCCGTTTCTCAATTTCTACAATCCCAGTTGGGTTCAGAGTTGCAGTAGGTCACATGCTGCCGTCATCTAACCAGGTTTCTCTCTCAAAAGAAGCAACTACTCTGGAAACCTAGGTAAAAGAAACAAGTCAAATGAATGAATGAGAAATCACACATAGTTTCCTCAGTAACTGACTGATATTTCTCCCAAAAGGAGACCATTACATGCCGGGGTGGAGTGGCACATAAAACATACTCAGCCGGTCCTCAGGTCAAAAGGCTAATGAGTCAAACCCTCATCATGGCCCCAGCTCCTACCCAAGACCCCCAAAAAGAGCAGCAACTCATGGGTGCGCTTAATTCAATCAACCAAATCCATGTCTTTGTTTCTTTGTTTGTGTTCCATGTCACATCTCTACATTATTAGGAGGAATCTTGGCTAAGCTTTGCTGCCTGCGTTGATAAGAATAGTGGGTGGTTACTACTGTAATGGGCCCAGCCAGGAAAGCTAAGAGACAAACGAATGTCAATTAAGGTAGAGAATGCCTCGTTTCTTCTCTGTTTCCTCCCTGCGACTCAGGCCTTTAAATCATCTTCCAATGAGCAGACTTCCATCCACAGCAGTGTTTTGTCATCTCTCCAATTAAGCCATGGACAAGTGGACGTGCAGTTGGAGATGGTCACTGACTAATTCCTCAGAACAAGAGACAGTTTGCTATCCACGAGTCAGCATGAACAACTCTAATAATGGATGACACTGACGTGCATGAACTCCTTGATTAGTTCCAAGCAGAAAGATGTCATATGGTTTTTACTAATGTAATGCATTTCATAATGCAGACCCAATGCAGGCCTTGAATTAATCCCCGAGTTCTCAAAAGCAGAGCTTGTAGCAAGCAGCAAGTGTATACTGGGGCTACAATAGATTTTCAATGGTCTCAATAAACAGAAAGAAAAAACACTAAATTGCTCAATTGTCTCGTCTTTTCATGTTTCTCTCTCTTTCTATTTCTTGAAATGGCTTAATATGAGTATGAAGTCGTGTTTCTAACTCCAAATAACGCAAAAAGAGCCGTAGGGAAAAGAGAAACAAAAACAAAGTGTATCTCTGGCGGAATGGAAGAAAGGAAAACAAAGGCTTGATTAGCATTAATAGAAGGATGGTTAATCCAGGGGTCTTTAATACAGGGAAGGATCTTATTATAATAGCCAGAGAAAGAGAGAAAGACCATTCCTCTGTATGCCTCTTAAGCCTGTGGATTAAATGACCTTCGGTGGCAGGAGAAACAATTAGTCTTTAAAAAGCTTGTTTAGGAGGAGCGTCTGACACTCCATTACTGTGCTGTAAGCTGTTTAATAGGTGGCTGGGACAGGTCTGTAAGATCCTAATTCACAATCAGGACCACTAATGATTTGGGCCCGTCGTCTGTGGCCTCGCGGCTTCTTAGGGCCTGTTGCTCAGGAGATGGATGGTGGGGAGTGTGTGGGGGGTAAAGCAGGATTTAGGAAGAGAGAGGCAGAGAGAAATAATGAAAAAGAAAGAAGAGAAACCGAAAGTAGAAGAGGGGTTTAAAGCTGTTAAGTAGATCAGTTTCTTTGTGTGCGGTCAACAGAAGCACTTGAAACTTTTCCCGAGCTGCCGACGGGGTCTGAGGAGTAAACTCATTCTTCCTTTCAATTCTTTCACTCAGAAACTAAGAAGCTTTAGGAAATGGCAAGACATTCAGTCTATAAATTACAAAGCATTTTTTGTCTACAGTTGCCTCAACAGTTTATGAAATATACATTTTTGTGTGTTCCAAATATTTGACTGCATAACATAACAAGGGATCAAAAGGTTTCCATGACACCTGAAAATAATGTAAACATTACTATCAGAAGGGAGAAAAAAGTTGTTAACATCCACAAACCCAACCAAAACATCAGACAGAAACAATCTCTGTTTTATGTATCCCGTTATTTATTTATTTATTTTGACCCTTTTTGACTCCTTAAAGCATTCTGTTTATGTTTACAAATTGATTAAAAAAGAACAGTCAATAATCTGTTTTCCCAAACGATTTTTAATCACCCTTTCAAATATTTGCTCCAGCATCGTAGCTCATGTCGAGTTGTGTCCTTTAGGATTTGAGATGGCCACAAACACACAAAAAAGACCCTGAAAAAAAAAATCTACAAACAGACAGCAGTGAGACAGAACAGAACAGTTTGAGGATGAAAGGCGCTAATCCTGACCGCGGCTAATGCTAATGCATGTTTATCAAATATGTAATCGACATTAGTTATAAAAACAGTGAGGTGCTTTGCCAGCACTCTGCTCTTTGTTCCGTGATTGCAGAAGAGAAGATTAAGACGGGCTTTAGTGCTGCTCAGATGGAAGGATGGTTCTGGGAATTGTATTTACTGTTGCTCAGAGGATGAGAAGTGAGGGAGGAGTGACAGAGATTTTTTTTCAGTATCATTGTTTTAATTGTATTCAGATAAATGTACAGTATGGTAACATGACCATTGGGAAGGTGTTTTGAATCAGTGAAGTGTTTGAATGCGAGGTACTGTAGCAGGTTGTTGATAATATTTTCAAAGATGTGGGGGACTAGGAAGGGGGTAGAGTGTTGTATGTAGTGTTTAACAGAGTAGGAGGGGAGGAGAGTGTTGTCTGTTGTTGTCTTAGGTCTCTTTTTATGAAGAGTTGTGGTATCTCTCTTGTCGTGATGTGTGTTTTGTCCTATATTTAACATTTTTTTTAACCCAGCCTCCGTCCCAGCAGGAGGCCTTTTGCCTCTTGGCATGCCATCATTGTGAATAAGAATTTGTTATTAATTGACTTGCCAAGTTAAATAAAGGTGAAATAAAACACACATTTAACAGAGAAAAAGTAGAGTGTTGTCTGTAGTATTTAACAGAGAAGGAAGGAGTAGAGTAGAGTGTTGTCTGTAGTTATTAACAGAGTAGGAGGAGGTAGAGTGCTGTCTGTAGTATTTAACAGAGAAGGAAGGAGTAGAGTAGAGTGTTGTCTGTAGTATTTAACAGAGAAGGAAGGATTAGAGTAGAGTGTTGTCTGTAGTATTTAACAGAGAAGGAAGGAGTAGAGTAGAGTGTTGTTTGTAGTTATTAACAGAGTAGGAGGAGGTAGAGTGTTGTCTGTAGTATTTAACAGAGTAGGAGGAGGTAGAGTGCTGTCTGTAGTATTTAACAGAGAAGGAGGGGAGTAGGGTGTTGTCTGTAGTATTTAACAGAGTAGGGGGAGGTAGAGTGTTGTCTGTAGTATTTAACAGAGTAGGAGGGGAGTAGAGTGTTGTCCGTAGCGTTTAACAGAGTAGGAGGAGGTAGAGTGTTGTCTGTAGAGTTTAACAGAGTAGGAGGAGGTAGAGTGTTGTCCGTAGTGTTTAACAGAGTAGGAGGAGGTAGAGTGTTGTCTGTAGTATTTAACAGAGTAGGAGGAGGTACAGTGCTGTCTGTAGTATTTAACAGAGAAGGAAGGAGTAGAGTAGAGTGTTGTCTGTAGTATTTAACAGAGTAGGAGGAGGTAGAGTGTTGTCTGTAGTATTTAACAGAGTAGGAGGGGAGTAGAATGTTGTCTGTAGCGTTTAACAGAGTAGGAGGAGGTAGAGTGTTGTCTGTAGAGTTTAACAGAGTAGGAGGAGGTAGAGTGTTGTCCGTAGTGTTTAACAGAGTAGGAGGAGGTAGAGTGTTGTCTGTAGTATTTAACAGAGTAGGAGGAGGTAGAGTGCTGTCTGTAGTATTTAACAGAGAAGGAATGAGTAGAGTAGAGGGTTGTCTGTAGTATTTAACAGAGTAGGAGGAGGTAGAGTGTTGTCTGTAGTATTTAACAGAGTAGGAGGAGGTAGAGTGCTGTCTGTAGTATTTAACAGAGAAGGAAGGAGTAGAGTAGAGTGTTGTCTGTAGTATTTAACAGAGTAGGAGGAGGTAGAGTGTTGTCTGTAGTATTTAACAGAGTAGGAGGGGAGTAGAGTGTTGTCTGTAGCGTTTAACAGAGTAGGAGGGGAGTAAAGTAGAGTGTTGTCTGTAGTATTTAACAGAGTAGGAGGGGAGTAGAGTGTTGTCTGTAGCGTTTAACAGAGTAGGAGGAGGTAGAGTGTTGTCTGTAGTATTTAACAGAGTAGGAGGGGAGTAGAGTGTTGTCTGTAGTGTTTAACAGAGTAGGAGGGGAGTAGTGTGTTGTCTGTAGTATTTAACAGAGTAGGAGGGGAGTAGCGTGTTGTCTGTAGTGTTTAACCAAGTAGGAGGGGAGTAGTGTGTTGTCTGTAGTGCTTACCAGAGTAGGAGGGGAGTAGAGTGTTGTCTGTAGTGTTTAACAGAGTAGGAGGGGAGTAAAGTAGAGTGTTGTCTGTATTGTTTAACAGAGTAGGAGGAGGTAGAGTGTTGTCTGTAGTGTTTAACAGAGTAGGAGGGGAGTAGAGTAGAGTAGTGTCTGTAGCGTTTAACAGAGTAGGAGGAGGTAGTGTAGAGTGTTGTCTGTAGTGTTTAACAGAGTAGGTGGAGGTAGAGTGTTGTCTGTAGTGTTTTACAGAGTAGGAGCGGAGTATTGTAGAGTGTTGTCTCTAACTTCTTATGGCTTGGGTGGCAGTCTTGAGTAGCTTGGATGAATGAGGAAACTGCCTGATACTCAGGCCCAGAAGCTAGGATATGCAGATTATTAGTAGAATTGGATAGAAAACACGCTTCTAAAACTGTTTGAATGAGGTCTGTGAGTATAACAGAACTCATATGGCAGGCAAAAACCTGAGGAAATAATCCAACCATTAAGTGGGGTCGAATATACAGTGTCTATGGGGTCATATTGCACTTCCCAAGCTTCCACTAGATGTCAACAATCTTTAGGCTTCTACTGTGAAGGAGGGTGGAATGAGAGCTCTTTCAATCAGGTGTCTGCCATGAGCTGATCACATGCACTCCCGTGAGAGGTAGGTGCATTCCTTTTCATTTCTAAAGACAAAGGAATTCTCTGGTTGGAACATTATTGAAGATTTATGTTAAAAACATCCTAAAGATTGATTCTATACATCGTTTGACATGTTTCTACGGACTGTGGAACTGGGATTCCTGGGAGTGCATTCTGATGAAGATCATCAAAGGTAAGTGAATATTTATAATGCTATTTCTGACTTCTGTTGACTCCACAACATGGCGAATATCTGTATGGCTTGTTTTTGTGTCTGAGCGCTGTACTGAGATTATTGCATGGTGTGCTTTTTCCGTAAATCTGACACAGCGGTTGCATTAAGGAGAAGTGGATCTATAATTTCATGTATAACACTTCATGTATAACACCCGAAACAGTCCTATCTGGTGCAGAGAACACAAAGACAGGAAACAACCACCCACAAACCCCAACACAAAACAAGCTATATATGGTTCCCAATCAGATACAATGATTAACACCTGCCTCTGATTGAGAACCATATCAGGCCATACATAGAAACGGACAAACTAGACACACAACATAGAATGCCCACCCAGCTCACGTCCTGACCAACACTAAAACAAGGAAAACACAAAAGAACTATGGTCAGAACGTGACAGGATGTTTTGGAACTACTGAAGATAACGAGCCAATGTAAACTGAGATTTTTGGATATAGAGTAGTAGAGTAGTGTGTTATCTGTAGTTTAGTTAACAGAGTAGGAGGGGAATAGAGTGTTGTCTGTTTTATTTAACACAGTGGAAGGGGAGTAGAGTATAGTGTCATCTGTAGTGTTTAACAGAGTAGGAGGGGAATAGAGTGTTGTCTGTTGTATTTAACACAGTGGAAGGGGAGTAGAGTATAGTGTCATCTGTAGTGTTTAACAGAGTAGGAGGGGAATAGAGTGTTGTCTCTTGTGTTTAACAGAGGAGGAGGGGAGTAGAGTTCATTGTTGTCTTTAGTGTTTAACAGAGTAGAGGGGAGTTGTAACGATTCTCGTTCCTTGCCATCCAAGATCTCCTCCCAAGTCCAGGAGTCTTGCGATCGCTGCTGCTGCTGCTGCTGCTGCCCGTTACCACGCTGCTTGGTCCTTTGGTGGTGGGTGTTTCTGTAACGATTCTCGTCCTCTTCTTCTGACGAGGAGTAGCAAGGATCTGACCAAAATGCAGCGTGGTATGTATCCATAATGATTTAATGATTTAATGAAAACAAAATACAAAAGAACAAGAGAATCAAAAAGAAAACCGAAACAGTCCCGAATGGTGCAAACACTGAAACAGAAAAATAAACACCCACAACTCAAAAGTGAAACCAGGCTACCTAAGTATGATTCGATTGACAGCTGCCTCTGATTGAGAACCATACCAGGCCGAACACAGAAATCCCAAATTATAGAAAAAAGAACATAGACAACCCACCCAACTCACACCCTGACCATACTAAAACAAAGACATAACAAAGGATCTAAGGTCAGAACATGACAGGAGTAGAGTAGAGTGTTGTGTGTGGTGTTTAACAGAGTAGGAGGGGACTAGAGTGTTGTCTGTGGTGTTTAACAGAGTAGGAGGGGAGTAGAGTAGAGTGTTGTCTGTGGTGTTTAACAGAGTAGAAGGGGAGTAGAGTATAGTGGCATCTGTAGTGTTTCACAAAGTATGAGGGGATTAACATAGTAGGAGGGAGTAGTGTGTTGTTTGTTGTGTTTAACATAGTAGGAGGGGAGTAGAGTGTTGTTTGTTGTGTTTAACATAGTAGGAGGGAGTAGAGCAGTCTTGTCTTTTCTGTAGTGTTTAACAGAGTAGCAAGAGAGTAGTGTAAAGTGTTGTCTGTAGTGTTTAACAGAGTTGGAGTAGAGGAGAGTGTCGTCTGCAGTATTTAACAGAGTAGGAGGGGAGTAGAGTGTTGTCTGTATTGTTTAACAGAGTAGGAGGGGGGTAGAGAAGAGTTTTGTCTGCAGTGTTCAATTTAGTAGGAGGGGAGTAAAGTGTTGTCTGTAGTGTATAACAGAGTAGGAGGGGAGTAGAGTATAGTGCTGTCTGTAGTGTGTAACATAGTAGGAGGGGAGTAGAGAATAGTTTCGTCTGCATTGTTCAATTGAGTAGGAGGGGAGTAAAGTGTTGTCTGTAGTGTTTAACAGAGTAGGAGGGAAGTGGAGTGTTGTCTGTAGTGTTTAACAAAGTAGGAGAGGACTAGAGTAGAGTGTTGTATGTAGTGTTTAACAAAGTAGGAGAGGACTAGAGTAGAGTGTTGTCTGTAGTGTTTAACAAAGTAGGAGAGGACTAGAGTAGAGTGTTGTATGTAGTGTTTAACAGAGTAGGAGGGGAGTAGAGTCGATTCTTGTCTTTAGTGTTTAACAGAGTAGAGGGGAGTAGAGTAGAGTGTTGTCTGTAGTATTTAATAGAGTTAGAGGGGTGTAGAGTAGAGTGTCGTCTGCAGTATTTGAAAGAGTAGGAGGGGAGTAGAGTGTTGTCTTTAGTGTTTAACAGAGTAGGAGTAGAGTTAAGTAGAGTGTTGTCTATAGTGTTTAACAGAGTAGAGGGGAGTAGAGTTGATTGTTGTCTTTAGTATTTAAAGAGTAGAGGGGAGTAGAGTTGAGTGTTTTAATAGGGGTGTAGATTGTTGTCTGTGTGTTTTTAACAGAGTAAGGGTGGAGTAGAGTAAGTGTTGTCTGTAGTGTTTAACAGAGTAGGAGAGGGAGTAGAGTTGATTGTTGTCTGTAGTGTTTAAAGAGTAGGAGGGGAGTAGAGTAGAGTGTTGTCTGTAGTGTTTAACAGAGTAGAGGGAGTAGACTAGAGTGTTATCTGTAGTGTTTAACAGAGTAGAGGGAGTAGAGTTGATTGTTGTCTTTAGTGTTTAACAGAGTAGAGGGGAGTAGAGTAGAGTGTTTAATAATAGGGGTGTAGATTGTTGTCTGTGGTTTTTAACAGAGTAAGGGTGGAGTAGAGTAAGTGTTGTCTGTAGTGTTTAACAGAGTAGAGGGGAGTAGAGTTGATTGTTGTCTTTAGTGTTTAACAGAGTAGGGGAGTAGAGTAGAGTGTTTAATAATAGGGGTGTAGATTGTTGTCTGTGGTTTTTAACAGAGTAAGGGTGGAGTAGAGTAAGTGTTGTCTGTAGTGTTTAACAGAGTAGGAGGGGAGTAGAGTATAGTGGCATCTGTAGTGTTTCACAAAGTATGAGGGGATTAACATAGTAGGAGGGGAGTAGAGTGTTGTTTGTAGTATTTAACAGAGTAGGAGGAGGTAGAGTGTTGTCTGTAGTATTTAACAGAGTAGGAGGGGAGTAGAATGTTGTCTGTAGCGTTTAACAGAGTAGGAGGAGGTAGAGTGTTGTCTGTAGTATTTAACAGAGTAGGAGGGGAGTAGAATGTTGTCTGTAGCGTTTAACAGAGTAGGAGGAGGTAGAGTGTTGTCTGTAGAGTTTAACAGAGTAGGAGGAGGTAGAGTGTTGTCCGTAGTGTTTAACAGAGTAGGAGGAGGTAGAGTGTTGTCTGTAGTATTTAACAGAGTAGGAGGAGGTAGAGTGCTGTCTGTAGTATTTAACAGAGAAGGAATAGTAGAGTAGAGGGTTGTCTGTAGTATTTAACAGAGTAGGAGGAGGTAGAGTGTTGTCTGTAGTATTTAACAGAGTAGGAGGAGGTAGAGTGCTGTCTGTAGTATTTAACAGAGAAGGAAGGAGTAGAGTAGAGTGTTGTCTGTAGTATTTAACAGAGTAGGAGGAGGTAGAGTGTTGTCTGTAGTATTTAACAGAGTAGGAGGAGTAGAGTGTTGTCTGTAGCGTTTAACAGAGTAGGAGGGGAGTAAAGTAGAGTGTTGTCTGTAGTATTTAACAGAGTAGGAGGGGAGTAGAGTGTTGTCTGTAGCGTTTAACAGAGTAGGAGGAGGTAGAGTGTTGTCTGTAGTATTTAACAGAGTAGGAGGGGAGTAGAGTGTTGTCTGTAGTGTTTAACAGAGTAGGAGGGGAGTAGTGTGTTGTCTGTAGTATTTAACAGAGTAGGAGGGGAGTAGCGTGTTGTCTGTAGTGTTTAACCAAGTAGGAGGGGAGTAGTGTGTTGTCTGTAGTGCTTACCAGAGTAGGAGGGGAGTAGAGTGTTGTCTGTAGTGTTTAACAGAGTAGGATGGGAGTAAAGTAGAGTGTTGTCTGTAGTGTTTAACAGAGTAGGAGGAGGTAGAGTGTTGTCTGTAGTGTTTAACAGAGTAGGAGGGGAGTAGAGTAGAGTAGTGTCTGTAGCGTTTAACAGAGTAGGAGGAGGTAGTGTAGAGTGTTGTCTGTAGTGTTTAACAGAGTAGGTGGAGGTAGAGTGTTGTCTGTAGTGTTTTACAGAGTAGGAGCGGAGTATTGTAGAGTGTTGTCTCTAACTTCTTATGGCTTGGGTGGCAGTCTTGAGTAGCTTGGATGAATGAGGAAACTGCCTGATACTCAGGCCCAGAAGCTAGGATATGCAGATTATTAGTAGAATTGGATAGAAAACACGCTTCTAAAACTGTTTGAATGAGGTCTGTGAGTATAACAGAACTCATATGGCAGGCAAAAACCTGAGGAAATAATCCAACCATTAAGTGGGGTCGAATATACAGTGTCTATGGGGTCATATTGCACTTCCCAAGCTTCCACTAGATGTCAACAATCTTTAGGCTTCTACTGTGAAGGAGGGTGGAATGAGAGCTCTTTCAATCAGGTGTCTGCCATGAGCTGATCACATGCACTCCCGTGAGAGGTAGGTGCATTCCTTTTCATTTCTAAAGACAAAGGAATTCTCCGGTTGGAACATTATTGAAGATTTATGTTAAAAACATCCTAAAGATTGATTCTATACATCGTTTGACATGTTTCTACGGACTGTGGAACTGGGATTCCTGGGAGTGCATTCTGATGAAGATCATCAAAGGTAAGTGAATATTTATAATGCTATTTCTGACTTCTGTTGACTCCACAACATGGCGAATATCTGTATGGCTTGTTTTTGTGTCTGAGCGCTGTACTGAGATTATTGCATGGTGTGCTTTTTCCGTAAATCTGACACAGCGGTTGCATTAAGGAGAAGTGGATCTATAATTTCATGTATAACACTTCATGTATAACACCCGAAACAGTCCTATCTGGTGCAGAGAACACAAAGACAGGAAACAACCACCCACAAACCCCAACACAAAACAAGCTATATATGGTTCCCAATCAGATACAATGATTAACACCTGCCTCTGATTGAGAACCATATCAGGCCATACATAGAAACGGACAAACTAGACACACAACATAGAATGCCCACCCAGCTCACGTCCTGACCAACACTAAAACAAGGAAAACACAAAAGAACTATGGTCAGAACGTGACAGGATGTTTTGGAACTACTGAAGATAACGAGCCAATGTAAACTGAGATTTTGGATATAGAGTAGTAGAGTAGTGTGTTATCTGTAGTTTAGTTAACAGAGTAGGAGGGGAATAGAGTGTTGTCTGTTTTATTTAACACAGTGGAAGGGGAGTAGAGTATAGTGTCATCTGTAGTGTTTAACAGAGTAGGAGGGGAATAGAGTGTTGTCTGTTGTATTTAACACAGTGGAAGGGGAGTAGAGTATAGTGTCATCTGTAGTGTTTAACAGAGTAGGAGGGGAATAGAGTGTTGTCTCTTGTGTTTAACAGAGGAGGAGGGGAGTAGAGTTCATTGTTGTCTTTAGTGTTTAACAGAGTAGAGGGGAGTTGTAACGATTCTCGTTCCTTGCCATCCAAGATCTCCTCCCAAGTCCAGGAGTCTTGCGATCGCTGCTGCTGCTGCTGCTGCTGCCCGTTACCACGCTGCTTGGTCCTTTGGTGGTGGGTGTTTCTGTAACGATTCTCGTCCTCTTCTTCTGACGAGGAGTAGCAAGGATCTGACCAAAATGCAGCGTGGTATGTATCCATAATGATTTAATGATTTAATGAAAACAAAATACAAAAGAACAAGAGAATCAAAAAGAAAACCGAAACAGTCCCGAATGGTGCAAACACTGAAACAGAAAAATAAACACCCACAACTCAAAAGTGAAACCAGGCTACCTAAGTATGATTCGATTGACAGCTGCCTCTGATTGAGAACCATACCAGGCCGAACACAGAAATCCCAAATTATAGAAAAAAGAACATAGACAACCCACCCAACTCACACCCTGACCATACTAAAACAAAGACATAACAAAGGATCTAAGGTCAGAACATGACAGGAGTAGAGTAGAGTGTTGTGTGTGGTGTTTAACAGAGTAGGAGGGGACTAGAGTGTTGTCTGTGGTGTTTAACAGAGTAGGAGGGGAGTAGAGTAGAGTGTTGTCTGTGGTGTTTAACAGAGTAGAAGGGGAGTAGAGTATAGTGGCATCTGTAGTGTTTCACAAAGTATGAGGGGATTAACATAGTAGGAGGGAGTAGTGTGTTGTTTGTTGTGTTTAACATAGTAGGAGGGGAGTAGAGTGTTGTTTGTTGTGTTTAACATAGTAGGAGGGAGTAGAGCAGTCTTGTCTTTTCTGTAGTGTTTAACAGAGTAGCAAGAGAGTAGTGTAAAGTGTTGTCTGTAGTGTTTAACAGAGTTGGAGTAGAGGAGAGTGTCGTCTGCAGTATTTAACAGAGTAGGAGGGGAGTAGAGTGTTGTCTGTATTGTTTAACAGAGTAGGAGGGGGGTAGAGAAGAGTTTTGTCTGCAGTGTTCAATTTAGTAGGAGGAGTAAAGTGTTGTCTGTAGTGTATAACAGAGTAGGAGGGGGAGTAGAGTATAGTGCTGTCTGTAGTGTGTAACATAGTAGGAGGGGAGTAGAGAATAGTTTCGTCTGCATTGTTCAATTGAGTAGGAGGGAGTAAAGTGTTGTCTGTAGTGTTTAACAGAGTAGGAGGGAAGTGGAGTGTTGTCTGTAGTGTTTAACAAAGTAGGAGAGGACTAGAGTAGAGTGTTGTATGTAGTGTTTAACAAAGTAGGAGAGGACTAGAGTAGAGTGTTGTCTGTAGTGTTTAACAAAGTAGGAGAGGACTAGAGTAGAGTGTTGTATGTAGTGTTTAACAGAGTAGGAGGGGAGTAGAGTCGATTCTTGTCTTTAGTGTTTAACAGAGTAGAGGGGAGTAGAGTAGAGTGTTGTCTGTAGTATTTAATAGAGTTAGAGGGGTGTAGAGTAGAGTGTCGTCTGCAGTATTTGAAAGAGTAGGAGGGGAGTAGAGTGTTGTCTTTAGTGTTTAACAGAGTAGGAGTAGAGTTAAGTAGAGTGTTGTCTATAGTGTTTAACAGAGTAGAGGGGAGTAGAGTTGATTGTTGTCTTTAGTGTTTAACAGAGTAGAGGGGAGTAGAGTAGAGTGTTTAATAATAGGGGTGTAGATTGTTGTCTGTGGTTTTTAACAGAGTAAGGGTGGAGTAGAGTAAGTGTTGTCTGTAGTGTTTAACAGAGTAGGAGGGGAGTAGAGTTGATTGTTGTCTGTAGTGTTTAAGAGAGTAGGAGGGGAGTAGAGTAGAGTGTTGTCTGTAGTGTTTAACAGAGTAGAGGGGAGTAGACTAGAGTGTTATCTGTAGTGTTTAACAGAGTAGAGGGGAGTAGAGTTGATTGTTGTCTTTAGTGTTTAACAGAGTAGAGGGGAGTAGAGTAGAGTGTTTAATAATAGGGGTGTAGATTGTTGTCTGTGGTTTTTAACAGAGTAAGGGTGGAGTAGAGTAAGTGTTGTCTGTAGTGTTTAACAGAGTAGAGGGGAGTAGAGTTGATTGTTGTCTTTAGTGTTTAACAGAGTAGAGGGGAGTAGAGTAGAGTGTTTAATAATAGGGGTGTAGATTGTTGTCTGTGGTTTTTAACAGAGTAAGGGTGGAGTAGAGTAAGTGTTGTCTGTAGTGTTTAACAGAGTAGGAGGGGAGTAGAGTATAGTGGCATCTGTAGTGTTTCACAAAGTATGAGGGGATTAACATAGTAGGAGGGGAGTAGAGTGTTGTTTGTTGTGTTTAACAGAGTAGAAGGGGAGTAGAGTATAGTGCTGTCTGTAGTGTGTAACAGAGTAGGAGGGGAGTAGAGAATAGTTTCATCTGCATTGTTCAATTGAGTAGGAGGGGAGTAAAGTGTTGTCTGTAGTGTTTAACAGAGTAGGAGGGAAGTGGAGTGTTGTCTGTAGTGTTTAACAAAGTAGGAGAGGACTAGAGTAGAGTGTTGTATGTAGTGTTTAACGTAGTAGATGGGGAGTAGAGTAGAGTGTTGTCTGTAGTGTTTAACAGAGTAGAGGGGAGTAGAGTAGAGTGTTTAATAATAGGGGTGTAGATTGTTGTCTGTGGTTTTTAACAGAGTAAGGGTGGAGTAGAGTAAGTGTTGTCTGTAGTGTTTAACAGAGTAGGGAGTAGAGTTGATTGTTGTCTTTAGTGTTTAACAGAGTAGAGGGGAGTAGACTAGAGTGTTTAATAATAGGGGTGTAGATTGTTGTCTGTGGTTTTTAACAGAGTAAGGGTGGAGTAGAGTAAGTGTTGTCTGTAGTGTTTAACAGAGTAGAGGGGAGTAGAGTAGAGTGTTATCTGTAGTGTTTAACAGAGTAGAGGGAGTAGAGTAGAGTGTTATCTGTAGTGTTTAACAGAGTAGGGGAGTAGAGTAGAGTGTTTAATAATAGGGGTGTAGATTGTTGTCTGTGGTTTTTAACAGAGTAAGGGTGGAGTAGAGTAAGTGTTGTCTGTAGTGTTTAACAGAGTAGAGGGGAGTAGAGTTGATTGTTGTCTTTAGTGTTTAACAGAGTAGAGGGGAGTAGAGTAGAGTGTTTAATAATAGGGGTGTAGATTGTTGTCTGTGGTTTTTAACAGAGTAAGGGTGGAGTAGAGTAAGTGTTGTCTGTAGTGTTTAACAGAGTAGGAGGAGTAGAGTATAGTGGCATCTGTAGTGTTTCACAAAGTATGAGGGGATTAACATAGTAGGAGGGGAGTAGAGTGTTGTTTGTTGTGTTTAACAGAGTAGAAGGGGAGTAGAGTATAGTGCTGTCTGTAGTGTGTAACAGAGTAGGAGGGGAGTAGAGAATAGTTTCATCTGCATTGTTCAATTGAGTAGGAGGGGAGTAAAGTGTTGTCTGTAGTGTTTAACAGAGTAGGAGGGAAGTGGAGTGTTGTCTGTAGTGTTTAACAAAGTAGGAGAGGACTAGAGTAGAGTGTTGTATGTAGTGTTTAACGTAGTAGATGGGGAGTAGAGTAGAGTGTTGTCTGTAGTGTTTAACAGAGTAGAGGGGAGTAGAGTAGAGTGTTTAATAATAGGGGTGTAGATTGTTGTCTGTGGTTTTTAACAGAGTAAGGGTGGAGTAGAGTAAGTGTTGTCTGTAGTGTTTAACAGAGTAGAGGGGAGTAGAGTTGATTGTTGTCTTTAGTGTTTAACAGAGTAGAGGGGAGTAGACTAGAGTGTTTAATAATAGGGGTGTAGATTGTTGTCTGTGGTTTTTAACAGAGTAAGGGTGGAGTAGAGTAAGTGTTGTCTGTAGTGTTTAACAGAGTAGAGGGGAGTAGAGTAGAGTGTTATCTGTAGTGTTTAACAGAGTAGAGGGGAGTAGAGTAGAGTGTTATCTGTAGTGTTTAACAGAGTAGAGGGGAGTAGAGTAGAGTGTTTAATAATAGGGGTGTAGATTGTTGTCTGTGGTTTTTAACAGAGTAAGGGTGGAGTAGAGTAAGTGTTGTCTGTAGTGTTTAACAGAGTAGAGGGGAGTAGAGTAGAGTGTTATCTGTAGTGTTTAACAGAGTAGAGGGGAGTAGAGTTGATTGTTGTCTTTAGTGTTTAACAGAGTAGAGGGGAGTAGACTAGAGTGTTTAATAATAGGGGTGTAGATTGTTGTCTGTGGTTTTTAACAGAGTAAGGGTGGAGTAGAGTAAGTGTTGTCTGTAGTGTTTAACAGAGTAGGAGGGGAGTAGAGTATAGTGGCATCTGTAGTGTTTCACAAAGTATGAGGGGATTAACATAGTAGGAGGGGAGTAGAGTGTTGTTTGTTGTGTTTAACAGAGTAGAGGGGAGTAGAGTATAGTGGCATCTGTAGTGTTTCACAAAGTATGAGGGGATTAACATAGTAGGAGGGGAGTAGAGTGTTGTTTGTTGTGTTTAACAGAGTAGAGGGGAGTAGAGTTGATTGTTATCTGTAGTGTTTAACGTAGTAGATGTAGAGTAGAGTGTTATCTGTAGTGTTTAACAGAGTAGAGGGGAGTAGAGTAGAGTGTTATCTGTAGTGTTTAACGTAGTAGATGGGGAGTAGAGTTGATTGTTGTCTTTAGTGTTTAACAGAGTAGAGGGGAGTAGAGTAGAGTGTTATCTGTAGTGTTTAACAGAGTAGAGGGGAGTAGAGTTGATTGTTGTCTTTAGTGTTTAACAGAGTAGAGGGGAGTAGACTAGAGTGTTTAATAATAGGGGTGTACATTGTTGTCTGTGGTTTTTAACAGAGTAAGGGTGGAGTAGAGTAAGTGTTGTCTGTAGTGTTTAACAGAGTAGGAGGGGAGTAGAGTATAGTGGCATCTGTAGTGTTTCACAAAGTATGAGGGGATTAACATAGTAGGAGGGGAGTAGAGTGTTGTGTGTTGTGTTTAACAGAGTAGAGGGGAGTAGAGTATAGTGGCATCTGTAGTGTTTCACAAAGTATGAGGGGATTAACATAGTAGGAGGGGAGTAGAGTGTTGTTTGTTGTGTTTAACAGAGTAGAGGGGAGTAGAGTTGATTGTTATCTGTAGTGTTTAACGTAGTAGATGGGGAGTAGAGTAGAGTGTTATCTGTAGTGTTTAACAGAGTAGAGGGGAGTAGAGTAGAGTGTTATCTGTAGTGTTTAACAGAGTAGATGGGGAGTAGAGTTGATTGTTGTCTTTAGTGTTTAACAGAGTAGAGGGGAGTAGAGTAGAGTGTTATCTGTAGTGTTTAACAGAGTAGAGGGGAGTAGAGTTGATTGTTGTCTTTAGTGTTTAACAGAGTAGAGGGGAGTAGACTAGAGTGTTTAATAATAGGGGTGTAGATTGTTGTCTGTGGTTTTTAACAGAGTAAGGGTGGAGTAGAGTAAGTGTTGTCTGTAGTGTTCAACAGAGTTGCACGGGAGTAGAGTGTTGTCTGTAGTGTTCAACAGAGTTGCACGGGAGTAGAGTGTTGTCTGTAGTGTTCAACAGAGTTGCACGGGAGTAGAGTGTTGTCTGTAGTGTTCAACAGAGTTGCACGGGAGTAGAGTGTTGTCTGTAGTGTTCAACAGAGTTGCACGGGAGTAGAGTGTTGTCTGTAGTGTTTAACAGAGTTGCACGGGAGTAGAGTGTTGTCTGCAGTGTTCAACAGAGTTGCACGGGAGTAGAGTGTTGTCTGTAGTGTTCAACAGAGTTGCACGGGAGTAGAGTGTTGTCTGTAGTGTTCAACAGAGTTGCACGGGAGTAGAGTGTTGTCTGTAGTGTTCAACAGAGTTGCACGGGAGTAGAGTGTTGTCTGTAGTGTTCAACAGAGTTGCACGGGAGTAGAGTGTTGTCTGTAGTGTTCAACAGAGTTGCACGGGAGTAGAGTGTTGTCTGTAGTGTTCAACAGAGTTGCACGGGAGTAGAGTGTTGTCTGTAGTGTTCAACAGAGTTGCACGGGAGTAGAGTGTTGTCTGTAGTGTTCAACAGAGTTGCACGGGAGTAGAGTGTTGTCTGTAGTGTTTAACAGAGTTGCACGGGAGTAGAGTGTTGTCTGCAGTGTTCAACAGAGTTGCACGGGAGTAGAGTGTTGTCTGTAGTGTTCAACAGAGTTGCACGGGAGTAGAGTGTTGTCTGTAGTGTTCAACAGAGTTGCACGGGAGTAGAGTGTTGTCTGTAGTGTTCAACAGAGTTGCACGGGAGTAGAGTGTTGTCTGCAGTGTTCAACAGAGTTGCACGGGAGTAGAGTGTTGTCTGTAGTGTTCAACAGAGTTGCACGGGAGTAGAGTGTTGTCTGTAGTGTTCAACAGAGTTGCACGGGAGTAGAGTGTTGTCTGCAGTGTTCAACAGAGTTGCACGGGAGTAGAGTGTTGTCTGCAGTGTTTAACAATGTAGGAGGGGAGAAGAGTATAGTGGCATCAGTAGTGTTTAACAGAGTGGGAGGGGGAGTAAAGTGTTGTGTGTGGTGTTTAACAGAGTAGGAGGGGACTATGGTGTTGTCTGTGGTGTTTAACAGAGTAGGAGGGGAGTAGAGTGTTGTCTGTAGTGTTTAACAGAGTAGGAGGGGAGTAGAGTAGAGTGTTGTCTGTGGTGTTTAACAGAGTAGGAGGGGAGTAGAGTATAGTGTCATCTGTAGTGTTTAATAGAGTAGAGGATAGTGTTGTGTGTGGTGTTTAACAGAGTAGGAGGGGAATAGAGTGTTGTCTGTTGTGTTTAACAGAGTAGGAGGGGAATAGAGTAGAGTGTTGTCTGTAGTGTTTAACAGAGTTGGAGTAGAGGAGAGTGTCGTCTGCAGTATTTAACAGAGTAGGAAGGGAGTAGAGTAGAGTGTCATCTGTAGTGTTTAACAGAGTAGAGGAGAGTGTTGTGTGTGGTGTTTAACAGAGTAGGAGGGGAATAGAGTGTTGTCTGTTGTGTTTAACAGAGTAGGATGGGAATAGAGTGTTGTCTGTAGTGTTTAACAATGTAGGAGGGGAGTAGAGTGTTGTCTGTAGTGTTTAACAGAGTAGGAGGGGAGTAGAGTAGAGTGTTGTCTGTAGTGTTTAACGGTTGCAGGGCTGTTGGTTTGCGGTTAAATGTTTACAGGATGGAGCGGGGGCACTGCTCCTGCCAGTTTGTTCCTAGTCCCCTGGGCGCTTCGAGGAACAGAGGTAACCTATTTTCTTTGGCAAGGTTGAGCAGTCACACAGACACTCTGTTTGTGTTGTTTGATTGCAGTGCTCTTTCTCTCTCTTTCTCTTTGTCTCTCTTTCCCTCACAGTTTATCTCTCTTTCTATCTCTCTGCTTTCTCTCTGTCTTTCTCTCTCTTTCTCTCTCTCTCTCTCTCTCCTCCCAACTTTCTCTCTCTTTTTTCTCTATTCCTCCCTATTTCTCTCTCCCTCTCTTCCTCTCTACCCCTATCTCTATCACAGTGGGATGAAGGCTGTCTTGCTGTGCTGTGTGTTTGCCTGCCTGGTTCAAGGCTCTGTTGTTAGTAAATTGGGCCATTAGAAGACACTCTGACCTAACCAAAGGCATTTTGTTCTTTCTGCTGGGTTTTTTCTCCTTCTCTCAGTATAAATATACACCTTTGATGGAACGGGAGAGACCGGAGAACCATTAACATATCATTAAATGGCCAGCAAATTGGGGTGAACCTTGAAATGAAGGGAAGAAAAAATATTATCTCTCTTTTACCCTCTCAGTTTTCCCCCCTCATAATAATTCATAGTGAAATTCAGATAGTAGTCGTGACAGAGGTGAACTCCCGCAACCACAAAGCCTGCCTCTTTTTCCTTCTCTCTCTCTCTTTCTATCTCCCTACCACACACAGTCACTCTAATAAATGCTATCTCCTTCCCCATCCCTCTCTAATCTTCATCCCACCCATTCTGTCCATACCACCCCACCCCCACCCCACCCCCTCTCTCAGTGCTGTGGACAGAGGAGGACCTCTTGACAGGGGGATGCCTCTAGGCGAGCCCCAGGCTTTTAGGCCTCATCTCTGTGGCATGGGACCAGATCCCAAATGACACCTGTGTGCCTTGGCATTGCTCCTGGCCAATAGTCACATCTGAAGCTCTTCACTACAATAAAAGGCCAACGCAACATGGGTCCGCGCCCCAATGTTGCACTCTTTCACCTCAAAATCACCCCTAATGATTATACTAATTATAGTTTTGTCCATAATTCCAAACTGACTCTTTATCTCAAAATGGCAGCCACAGTTCCTTTCATGACGTGTGTGGAGCTGAAAACATCACAAGTGTATATGTCTCTCTCCCTGTCAATGAGTTTTAATTATCAGTGAATGTCAAGGTTCAGCACACCTCATTTCTCTCATCCTGAAACACATGTCTTGTGTAACGCTGTCCTTTTGTCCAAGTACACTCATAACATCCTTCATATGCAGCGTCTCTGAAGTATGTTCCATTGTTCCTCAAGTACCCAGGAGTGTTCTGCACTCCAAACGGACAGGGATTGTGATGTTGGAGCATCAACAACCGTCTATCGACTGAAACAATACGAGCTGAACACCATATTACTCACCTGCATTTAAAAGCCCGGACCTTGACCACTTACACTGAGAAAGAAAATTACCCAGGCACAAAGCCCGAGCTCTCGTCTCCCCAAAACACATCACTGCACCCTTGTCATTAGAAGTGGAGGGTCTATTAAAAACAATTATTGTAGCCCTTCACTACAGCCAGTTTGGTCTTTGTGAGGTAGTGGGTTTGTATCACTGGAAAAGGACAGAGTGGAAACAATGGAGGAGATGTTCACTCAGAATAAGATAACACTGTGATCTAAGAACATCATGGAGTGAAATGTGTGGAGGGAGAGATGGAAAGGGAACAGGTTTTTAACCAGGTATGTATGTGAAGACATCAGAGAAAATGTCCATGCTTGCTCAATTATACTGATATCACAGATAGAGATATACAGTATATTGATACCTGAGTATCTTGTGCTATGTGTACATCTATGTGTTAATGTAGTTGTCATCATTGATTTGGACAATGTTATTGTGATGGTGTTAGTGTGTGTGACTGGCCAGTGGTGTTAGTGTGTGTGACTGGCCAGTGGTGTTAGTGTGTGTGACTGGCCAGTGGTGTTAGTGTATGTGACTGGGCAGTGGTGTTAGTGTCTGTGACTGGCCAGTGGTGTTAGTGTGTGTGACTGGCCAGTGGTGTTAGTGTGTGTGACTGGCCAGTGGTGTTAGTGTATGTGACTGGGCAGTGGTGTTAGTGTCTGTGACTGGCCAGTGGTGTTAGTGTGTGTGACTGGCCAGTGGTGTTAGTGTGTGTGACTGGGCAGTGGTGTTAGTGTGTGACTGGCCAGTGGTGTTAGTGTGTATGACTGGCCAGTGGTGTTAGTGTGTGTGTGACTGGGCAGTGGTGTTAGTGTGTGACTGGCCAGTGGTGTTAGTGTGTGTGACTGGCCAGTGGTGTTAGTGTGTGTGACTGGGCAGTGGTGTTAGTGTGTGTGACTGGGCAGTGGTGTTAGTGTGTGTGACTGGGAAGTGGTGTTAGTGTGTGTGACTGGCCAGTGGTGTTAGTGTGTGACTGGCCAGTGGTGTTAGTGTGTGTGACTGGCCAGTGGTGTTAGTGTGTGTGTGACTGGCCAGTGGTGTTAGTGTGTGTGACTGGGCAGTGGTGTTAGTGTGTGTGACTGGGCAGTGGTGTTAGTGTCTGTGACTGGGCAGTGGTGTTAGTGTGTGTGACTGGCCAGTGGTGTTAGTGTGTATGACTGGCCAGTGGTGTTAGTGTGTGTGACTGGGCAGTGGTGTTAGTGTGTGTGACTGGGCAGTGGTGTTAGTGTGTGTGACTGGGCAGTGGTGTTAGTGTCTGTGACTGGGCAGTGGTGTTAGTGTGTGTGACTGGCCAGTGGTGTTAGTGTGTGTGTGTATGACTGGCCAGTGGTGTTAGTGTGTGTGACTGGGCAGTGGTGTTAGTGTGTGTGACTGGGCAGTGGTGTTAGTGTGTGTGACTGGGCAGTGGTGTTAGTGTGTGTGACTGGCCAGTGGTGTTAGTGTGTGACTGGCCAGTGGTGTTAGTGTGTGACTGGCCAGTGGTGTGGTGTTAGTGTGTGTGACTGGCCAGTGGTGTTAGTGTGTGTGTGACTGGCCAGTGGTGTTAGTGTGTGTGACTGGGCAGTGGTGTTAGTGTGTGTGACTGGGCAGTGGTGTTAGTGTGTGTGACTGGGCAGTGGTGTTAGTGTGTGACTGGCCAGTGGTGTTAGTGTGTGACTGGCCAGTGGTGTTAGTGTGTGTGACTGGCCAGTGGTGTTAGTGTGTGTGACTGGCCAGTGGTGTTAGTGTGTGTGACTGGGCAGTGGTGTTAGTGTGTGTGACTGGCCAGTGGTGTTAGTGTGTATGACTGGCCAGTGGTGTTAGTGTGTGTGACTGGGCAGTGGTGTTAGTGTGTGTGACTGGGCAGTGGTGTTAGTGTGTGTGACTGGGCAGTGGTGTTAGTGTGTGTGACTGGCCAGTGGTGTTAGTGTGTGACTGGCCAGTGGTGTTAGTGTGTGACTGGCCAGTGGTGTTAGTGTGTGTGACTGGCCAGTGGTGTTAGTGTGTGTGTGACTGGCCAGTGGTGTTAGTGTGTGTGACTGGGCAGTGGTGTTAGTGTGTGTGACTGGGCAGTGGTGTTAGTGTGTGTGACTGGGCAGTGGTGTTAGTGTGTGTGACTGGCCAGTGGTGTTAGTGTGTGACTGGCCAGTGGTGTTAGTGTGTGTGTGACTGGCCAGTGGTGTTAGTGTGTGTGACTGGGCAGTGGTGTTAGTGTGTGACTGGCCAGTGGTGTTAGTGTGTGTGACTGGCCAGTGGTGTTAGTGTGTGTGACTGGCCAGTGGTGTTAGTGTGTGTGACTGGCCAGTGGTGTTAGTGTGTGTGACTGGGCAGTGGTGTTAGTGTGTGTGACTGGCCAGTGGTGTTAGTGTGTATGACTGGCCAGTGGTGTTAGTGTGTGTGACTGGGCAGTGGTGTTAGTGTGTGTGACTGGGCAGTGGTGTTAGTGTGTGTGACTGGGCAGTGGTGTTAGTGTGTGTGACTGGCCAGTGGTGTTAGTGTGTGACTGGCCAGTGGTGTTAGTGTGTGACTGGCCAGTGGTGTTAGTGTGTGTGACTGGCCAGTGGTGTTAGTGTGTGTGTGACTGGCCAGTGGTGTTAGTGTGTGTGACTGGGCAGTGGTGTTAGTGTGTGTGACTGGGCAGTGGTGTTAGTGTGTGTGACTGGCCAGTGGTGTTAGTGTGTGACTGGCCAGTGGTGTTAGTGTGTGTGACTGGGCAGTGGTGTTAGTGTGTGTGACTGGCCAGTGGTGTTAGTGTGTGTGTGACTGGCCAGTGGTGTTAGTGTGTGTGACTGGGCAGTGGTGTTAGTGTGTGACTGGCCAGTGGTGTTAGTGTGTGTGACTGGGCAGTGGTGTTAGTGTGTGTGACTGGCCAGTGGTGTTAGTGTGTGACTGGCCAGTGGTGTGTGTGACTGGCCAGTGGTGTTAGTGTGTGTGACTGGGCAGTGGTGTTAGTGTGTGTGACTGGCCAGTGGTGTTAGTGTGTGTGACTGGGCAGTGGTGTTAGTGTGTGTGACTGGCCAGTGGTGTTAGTGTGTGTGTGACTGGCCAGTGGTGTTAGTGTGTGTGACTGGGCAGTGGTGTTAGTGTGTGTGACTGGGCAGTGGTGTTAGTGTGTGTGACTGGCCAGTGGTGTTAGTGTGTGACTGGCCAGTGGTGTTAGTGTGTGTGACTGGGCAGTGGTGTTAGTGTGTGTGACTGGCCAGTGGTGTTAGTGTGTGTGACTGGCCAGTGGTGTTAGTGTGTGTGACTGGCCAGTGGTGTTAGTGTGTGTGTGACTGGGCAGTGGTGTTAGTGTGTGTGACTGGGCAGTGGTGTTAGTGTGTGTGACTGGCCAGTGGTGTTAGTGTGTGACTGGCCAGTGGTGTTAGTGTGTGACTGGCCAGTGGTGTTAGTGTGTGTGACTGGCCGGTGGTGTTAGTGTGTGTGTGACTGGCCAGTGGTGTTAGTGTGTGTGACTGGGCAGTGGTGTTAGTGTGTATGACTGGCCAGTGGTGTTAGTGTCTGTGACTGGGCAGTGATGTTAGTGTGTGTGACTGGGCAGTGGTGTTAGTGTGTGTGACTGGGAAGTGGTGTTAGTGTGTGTGACTGGCCAGTGGTGTTAGTGTGTGACTGGCCAGTGGTGTTAGTGTGTGACTGGCCAGTGGTGTTAGTGTGTGTGACTGGCCAGTGGTGTTAGTGTGTGTGTGACTGGCCAGTGGTGTTAGTGTGTGTGACTGGGCAGTGGTGTTAGTGTGTGTGACTGGGCAGTGGTGTTAGTATCTGTGACTGGGCAGTGGTGTTAGTGTGTGTGACTGGCCAGTGGTGTTAGTGTGTGTGACTGGCCAGTAGTGTTAGTGTGTGACTGGCCAGTGGTGTTAGTATGTGACTGGCCAGTGGTGTTAGTGTATGTGACTGGGCAGTGGTGTTAGTGTCTGTGACTGGGCCGTGGTGTTAGTGTCTGTGACTGGGCAGTGGTGTTAGTGTCTGTGACTGGGCAGTGGTGTTAGTGTGTGTGACTGGGCAGTGGTGTTAGTGTCTGTGACTGGGCAGTGGTGTTAGTGTGTGTGACTGGGCAGTGGTGTTAGTGTCTGTGACTGGGCAGTGGTGTTAGTGTCTGTGACTGGGCAGTGGTGTTAGTGTCTGTGACTGGGCAGTGGTGTTAGTGTGTGTGACTGGGCAGTGGTGTTAGTGTCTGTGACTGGGCAGTGGTGTTAGTGTGTGACTGGCCAGTGGTGTTAGTATGTGACTGGCCAGTGGTGTTAGTGTCTGTGACTGGGCAGTGGTGTTAGTGTCTGTGACTGGGCCGTGGTGTTAGTGTCTGTGACTGGGCAGTGGTGTTAGTGTCTGTGACTGGGCAGTGGTGTTAGTGTGTGTGACTGGGCAGTGGTGTTAGTGTCTGTGACTGGGCAGTGGTGTTAGTGTGTGTGACTGGGCAGTGGTGTTAGTGTCTGTGACTGGGCAGTGGTGTTAGTGTCTGTGACTGGGCAGTGGTGTTAGTGTCTGTGACTGGGCAGTGGTGTTAGTGTGTGTGACTGGGCAGTGGTGTTAGTGTCTGTGACTGGGCAGTGGTGTTAGTGTGTGTGACTGGGCAGTGGTGTTAGTGTCTGTGACTGGGCAGTGGTGTTAGTGTCTGTGACTGGGCAGTAGGGATACTTAAAGCAGTACTGCATCTGGTGCTGCCATTACAACAACAGCAGGCCTTTCTAGAGAGAGAGGTGAGTAAGGGAGTGTGTGTGGGGGGAGGGAGAAAGAGAGTGAATGAAGGAGACAGAGAGTGGTGAGGGAGAGAGAGAAAGAGACAGACCATGTCATTGTATGTGGTTTGGGGTCTTGTAGACTCGTCTCCTGGCAGGGAGAGAGGAGGGAGAGACGGACAGGGACAGAAAAATAGAGGGGGAGAGAGAGAAAAAGAGAGGGAGTAGGAAGAGGAAGGAATATAACAGGAGAGTAAAAGCATGAGAATGAGATGGAAGAAAGAGAAAGTGACAGAAAAGATGGAGAGAACGAGCCAGAGAGAGAGAGAGAGAGAGAGGCTAGAAAGAAAAACCAAGAGATACGGAGAGAGGTGAGTGACGTGTGTGTGGGCATTGTGGTGGTAGTGGACATTAAGGCTTAATGAGAGGTGAACCAGAGGAGAACAGAGCAAGGAAAGACAGACAGAGAGAGAGAGAGAGAGAGACCGCTGAAGGAGAGAAAGACAACGAGAAGGTGGGAAGAAGCGAGTGAGTGAGTGATAGATGGGCCAAAGGGAGAAGGGAATTGAGAAAGAGGGAGGAAGGGAGTTGAAAAAAAGAGCTGGTAAACAAAACGCCAAGAATAGAGTTTCAGGGGTAGAGGTGAAGAAGAGGGTGAGCGATAAGGATAGAGGGACAGGGGTAGAGGTGAAGAAGAGGGTGAGCGACAAGGATAGAGTTTCAGGGGTAGAGGTGAAGAAGAGGGTGAGCGACAAGGATAGAGGGACAGAGGTAGAGGTGAAGAAGAGGGTGAGCGACAAGGATAGAGGGACAGGGGTAGAGGTGAAGAAGAGGGTGAGCGACAAGGATAGATGGACAGGGGTAGAGGTGAAGAAGAGGGTGAGCGACAAGGATAGAGGGACAGGGGTAGACGTGAAGAAGAGGGTGAGCGACAAGGATAGAGGGACAGGGGTAGAGGGACAAGGATAGAGGGACAGGGGTAGAGGTGAAGAAGAGGGTGAGCGACAAGGATAGAGGGACAGGGGTAGAGGGACAAGGATAGAGGGACAGGGGTAGAGGGACAAGGATAGAGGGACAGGGGTAGAGGGACAAGGATAGAGGGACAGGGGTAGAGGGACAAGGATAGAGGGACAGGGGTAGAGGGACAAGGATAGAGGGACAGGGGTAGAGGGACAGGTCAAGGAAAAATGGATGCAAAAAAAAATGGATTGTTGTTTTTTACTTTAAAAAAAGGGAAGGTTGTAGAAAGACAGTAGAAAGAAACAAAGGAATGAAGAAGAGACAAAATCGTCAAGAAGAATTAATTTGAGACAGTGAAGGGAGAGAACAGGGACTAGTGAAAACCTTACTCTACCCAAGAAAACAAGGAAATACTATTCAGCAAAATGCTAAATAAAGACAGCAGGAGTGAAGGAAAGTCACAAAGGAAGCCTGGAGTAAAACAAAAAACAAAGACTTGGCTACATCCCAAGTTCTGAAGGAGTTTGGGACACTGGCACCAGCCCCCTCGTCCCCCCACAACCCCCTCCCTGGTTTAGCTCTCCCCCATAAAGGTGATGTATGAGCTCAGAGCTGGATGTGCCCTTGTCAGGCCCTGCATCTGAAAATGGTGATGGATAGTGGGAGAGGGGGAGAGGGAGAGAGGAGAGAGGAGAGAGGGGAGAGAGGAGAGAGAGGGAGAGGGAGAGGGGGAGAGGGGGAGGGGGAGAGGGGAGAGAGGGGAGAAGGGGAGAGGGGGAGAGAGAGGGGGAGAGAGGGGAGAAGGGGAAGGAAAGTAAGGAATGCAGGTGATGGAGGGATGACAGTGATGTAGCACTCCACTCTCATACCGCCACGTCTCAGACAGCTGTTTAGCGACGGGGGAGCAAGGAGGGGGTGTTAGAGGTGGCAGGACGAGAAGTGTGTGTGTGTGTTTGTGAGGGGACAGACGATAGGTATTTTGGGGGGGGCTATGACTCTGAGACGGCGAGCAATGTAGCAAGATGAGAAGTAGAAATGTCAAGGAACAGAGGAGAGGACAGTGGAGACGAGAAGCCTTCTATACCTTCTGGCCTGCTATACATGGGTGACATTATATTTCTGTACTAGAGACAAGGCTATAACTCCTCTCCTGGCCCCACTGTGGCCTCCTCAGCCCTGCTCTGGCCTCTAGGCGAGCCCCAGGCTCCAAGGCCTTCTCCCAGTGGCTGGGGACCAGATCAGAGTCACAGACCCTACAACAGGCTACAAACTCCCCAAAGCCATATTAAGTGTAATTTGTCTATCGTTTCATCTGTGTGTACATATTTGCCTGTGTGCCTGTATCTGTGTATGTGTCACTGTGTGTGTGTGTGACATTTAACCCCCACACAGCAGGTATCTGAGTCCCTTTCCCTATTAGCAACTGGGGCTTAGCCGGTCTCCCTTGGCGCCCAGTGGGTCTCTGACCAAGGACTCTGGGAATATCAGGAATATCAGTCATGCAGAGCGCTGTGGAACGTGGGAGTGTCAAGCATAAATCAAAGAGCTTGTCCAGGGCCATCGTCAGGTGGTGAGAATTTATGTTATCCAAGTTTCACTGAGCTGTAAATCATATGGATGGACTGCAGGAGAGGACAGGAGATGGGACTGTGTCACAGAGGTGTCACAAAAGAGTCTGCACCCTCACCACGGGGTTGGGTCACAATTCTCCACGATGGCTTTCTTCTTTGTCTCCTTTCCCTAGAGACAGAACAAGGTGTCTTGTCTCCCGTTGCTTGTGATCACATGTAGATAAAAGTTCTATAGAGTTAGCCAAGCACTCTTTCTTTCTTTCTTTTTTTCTTTCAATCTCTCTTTCAGCCTGTCTCTCGCTCTCTCTCTCTCCCTCTCTCTGTAATAGAGAGAGGAAAGACAGAATCTGTTGCTTCTCTGTAACTCTCCTAAAGTAGGGCACATAGCAGGAGTAGGAGGGGGAGGGTGGGTTGGGTCTGGGTGACATGGGTGGAGTGAGAGAGCAGGGGAGGGGGAGAGAGAAGTGGATTAGGAAGAGAGGGGTGGGGTAAAGAGTTGAAAGGAGGAGGGGAGGGGTGATGGAGGGGTCTGGGTATGGGACAGTTAGATGTGTGTGTGTGTGCGCGTTTGTTTATGTGTGAGTGTGTATTTATGTGTGTGAGGTGCACATGTGACAGAGAGCACTATTGACAGGCCAGGCCGATGCCCCTGAGAAAACCTTCTGAATTCAATCCTATCGATCTCACAGAGGAGTGGAGGACTCTGCCCCTGGACCTTACCCTGAGCCATTACACACACACACACACACACACACACACACACACACACACACACACACACACACACACACACACACACACAGAGAGAGATACACTTACCACCAACATTCACTCACGCACATGAATACGCAGAAGTGCACAGAAACATTGAAAGACACACATACCTGACCACAGGTGATATCCTCCACTCTCACCACCAAGATCTCACTAAGTTCTAACTGTAGGCAATATGCATACTTATCACATTATCAGTGTGTGTGTATGTCTTGATAAGTGTATTTGTATGCGTGGTTCTGTGCATTAGTGTGTGTCTGTGGGTGTAAGAGTGTGACTGAGTGTGTGTTTGAGGGGGGGAGGAGGGGGGCATGGGGTCCATGTGTTCTGTGACCTTGGTCACTGCTGAAGGGACCTAGTTTCTTGCCAAGCCAATCAATAAGCTAAACAGGCGGAGGATGGCTATTTGGAGCATGGGAAGCCAAAGTCAAATACTGATAGGTTATCTGCCTGTCCCAGCACCACTTCTGTGCAAATATTGGACCAGCACATTTTTCACGGTGACTTGCATTTGGAAAAAAAGAAAGCGGGGAAGCTGAGAGAAGAGGACATGGTTCAGTGGTCCAGTGGGTACATCGCAGGGCATTACCCCCCCTTCACTCCCCCTCCCGTCCTCCCTGCTCCACACACTCCCCTCATCCTGCCTCCCTCGCCCTCCTCTAACCCCCACCAACAAGTACACACACACACACTCTCTCTCTCTATCTATCTCTCGGGCATAAAAACACGCACCCACACACACACACACACACACTAATTCAAGACTAGTAGAGAAATTACCAGGAATTTACCCAGAAATGTAAAACGGTAATAATGCTGTAATAATCAATGAAAAACAGTACTCATTGATATCCTTAAATGTTCAGTTAATTTATATACCAGAAGAACAACATTGGAAAGGTTAGAGTGTTGAGCCAGTAACTGAAATGTTGCTGGTTCAAATACTGGAGCCGACAAGGTGCAAAATCTGCTGCTGTGCCCTTGAGCAAGGCACTTAACCCTAATTGCTCCAGGGGCACTGTACAATGGTGACCCTGGCTGTGACTCCACTCCCTGTGGGTGTCTCAGGGGGAGTTGGGATTTGCAAGAAACACCTTTCCATTACACACTTGTGTGTAGCAGGACAAATATAAGCCCCCAAAATATGATTATTATTAACAGTACCGTAAAAGAAAACTGCTACACGACTAGTGTTTGATGGTGATAGCTAAAAGTGAACAGGTGGAGACAACAGCATCTCTAGAACTGATCTGATCTCCAGTCAGTGATGGCAGCTGTATCTGATCAATTATGGATGAATGACCCATGTCAACCACTGTATTATAACCTCTCTGGAGAACAACCACCCAGTCCAATGTGTGTGTGTGTGTGTGTGTGTGTGTACACGTTCCTCTGTTTGTGTGTGTATGTGTTAGCCACTCTGGCGAGAACCCGCCGAGACATTTCAAAGCAAAAGGTGAGTGTATGTCAGGTGTGTGTGTGTGTGTCAGGTGTGTGTGTGTGTGTCAGGTGTGTGTCAACGCCAGCCAGCGTTGGTACAGTACAGTAAACCCTGGAACAATGACTTCAAGAGCAGCGCACAAAAAAACACATTAATTATGAGAGAGGAGGGATCAAAGCAGAACTGTGACATGAAATAAATGAATTAACGCTGGAAAAAATAGTACCATCTGGACCAAAGTTTTCTATATCTGACCGAGGAAAACTCAGACTGTTCAGATGCTTGGCACAGGTTGTTCTTTTGTTCTTTGCATTTTTCTAAAGGGGTATGAATATTGCATATTATTATGCATTATATTATTATGTATATAACGTTTTATATTCATGATATTTGGTCGCACTTTCTGAAACAACACAAAAGTATATTAGATATTTGTCCACTTTTTGAGATCCCGGGGTATGTTCAGCAAAACAATGTTTTTTAAGTACTACATAAAACAGAATTCAACATAATTGCTCACATCTATAACAGATCATTTTGTAGTGAGTTGGTCAATTCTGGACCACATACTGTAGCCAAGTGTGTACTTGATAGAGGAGAATTCTCTTGGCTCTTCTTCTCTCAGCAGGGTGATATTGTGTGATGTTGATGTTTTCTGCTTGCTTCAGCCCTTATTCTTGTATCTGGCCAGAGTTCCTGTCTTCTCTCTCTCTCTCTCTCTCTCTCTCTCTCTCTCTCTCTCTCTCTCTCTCTCACCCCCTCTTTCTCTCAGGATGACACTGGGCACTGGTCCTCTCCCTGACCATCTGGGCAGCTCCTTTACTAAGGGCCTGAGTGTGTGTGACATAGTCACTACTCCTCGAGAGGGCATGTGTATGTGTGTATTTGTGTGTGTATGTGTTTGAAAGCCATTCATCCTTGAAAGAGCCCATGGCGTGTATATATTTGTGTGTGTGTGTGCAAAAGAATCTTCCTTCGCCAGGTGAACATCTGCTACTTAGTGTCCTTACTGCACAGCCAGCCAAGGCAGAGAGAGTTAGCTAGCAGACTTAACCCTTTCCTCACTAAAACAAATTAAGCAACATGACTTATTAGACAGAGCTGGAGTAGTTGAATAGGAAAGAGTAGAGCTAGAGAGTTGTTGTGTAACAATATAGTGTGTGCACTACTTGTCGTGTTGTGTCCATCACAATTGAGTGTGTGTGTGTCTGTATGTGTGTGTTTGTATGTATGTGTGTGTCTAATGTGTGTTTGCGTTCATGTGTGTATGTGAATGTGTGTGTGGTATGTGTATGTGAATGTGCGTGTGGTGTGTATGTATGTGTGTGTGTGTGGTGTGTGTATATGTGTGTGTGTGTGTGTATGTATGTGTGTGAATGTGGGTGTGTGTGTGTGTGTGTGAATGTGCGTGTGTTGTGTGTGTGTGTGTATGTGTGTTTGTGTTTGTGTATGTGTGTGTATGTGTGTGAATGTGTGTGTGTGTGTGTGTGTGTGTGTGTTTGTGTATGGGTGCGTGTTTGTGTGTGTGTGTGTGTGTGTGTGTGTGTGTGTGTGTGTGTGTGTGTGTGTGTGTGTGTGTGTGTGTATGGGTGCGTGTGTGTTTATGTGTGTGTTTTCTTGTTGTGTATGCCATGCGGATTAATAGTGCTATCCATCCCTGAGGCAGTGCTCTTGTCTCTGTGAGTAAGACAAGGTTTAGTCCCTACTACAACAGAGAGCCAAGCAGAGGTCTGGATGGGCTTAATCACGGCCATTAGAGTCTCTTGCCCAGAGGAGTCTGATAGCAATACCTCCTACTGCTCTTTGCTTTAATACATGGTGATCAGTCCACAGTCCCCTGGCCACTAAACCACTGGATTACCATATGAGCTCAACTACTTAGAGCTGGTTCTCTCTCTGTCAGTCTTTTTGGATGCTGGATGCTTGATCTTTCTGCTGGCCCTAAATGCACGTTCTTCAGTCAGATGCAAAACCTTATTAAACCGTGTCTGTCTCGCCTCACATGGATGTCTCTAGCCCCTCTGTCTCCCTCTTGGTCTGGCTCTTTCTTTCCTCCCTGCCCTCCGCACACACTTTCCTTCTCCTCTCTCTCTCTCACACACACACACACACACACACACACACACACACACACACACACACACACACACACACACACACACACACACACACACACACCCTTTGAAGCCCATATTGTACCTTTTTGTTCCATGAGTAAACAGTCATTGTCTTTGTCTCGCTCAACCCTCTCTGCTGCAGCTGCTGCTCCTCAAGCCTTAGCAGAGAGAAGCCATCATCATCATCGTCATCATCGTCATCATCATTATCGTCATCATCATCCTGCTTAAACACAACACAACAAAGGTAAGGACAATAGCTCTACAGTGGCTATGAGGAACTCATCAAGGCCCTGAGAGAGAAAAGATGGTTGGCTAATGTCTGCTGTACAATCAACCGTCTGAATAGGAAGTTTTACCTCGACCCTGGGATGGGCCCTTTCTTCATCTTTACTCAGTATTGGGTGTTGTGTGCTCAGTGGAGTGGTGTGTGTGCCTGTGTGTGGCATGGACAATAGGGACAGGTGTTCCTGGGTTTACCTACACACACAGCTGTCCAGGAGAGAGAGAGACACACCCATGAGGCTCAAGGAGAGTCTTTCTCTCTCTGACACTCGTCCGTCGTCTGTGACATTGTTAACCTCCTTCTCGCTTCCTCTCTTTTCCACACACTGTCTCTTTCTCCGAAATTCAAATTCGGGAACATTTCACACTTCTAATTTCAACAATTGTGTTGATATCTTTTCTTTCTTTCCTTGTTAGTTCTTTGAAATGTTGTCCTTTTTCTGCACATTGAGTCATTTTCTGGCAGCAGAGAGAGATGAGAGCTGAAACTGTAGGAGCGGACACTCCCAGGGCCAAGTCTCATACGGCAGCACAGTGCGAAATTAATTAAAACAGGAGACAGAGAGAACTGTGTGTGTGTGTGAGACTTTCTGTGTGTGTCAGTTGGCCCTCTTATCCATCTCCTCACCACTACAGACAGACAGACAGAGTGAAAACGCGTTCCGGCCACAAAAATCCTTCAGAAGGGTCCTTTTTCTGCCCTCTTTCTCTCTGTCCGTCACTAAATCCGCGTTTCCCTACAACTTAAGCACTTAGCTGTAATCCCCATGAAAAGGCGACAGCACAAGTCACTCTTCGACCATTAAAGGGGCACAACAGGGGCGTGTTCGGGACTCACTTAACTGGATTGAGGACAAAGCCTGTGGTTGATAAGTTTCCACCCATCCCATTGTGTTCTCCTACATTTACTCCCAGCAGTCTAAGCTGCTTTTATCCTTCCGCGCCTTTAATTCCTGTGACACTGAGAGGCTTTGAAATATGTCCCATTTCTTTCTCTCTCTTTTTTTTTCTCAAACAAATGCCACAATAAAAGATTTAGACTGGAGAATATCTCTATCCACTTCCTGCAAGCAAAACACAGGGGATGATTCTGTATTATACATTTGTTTACTTCTTGATTTTCAAAAGCTCTCCCTTAGGATGTAACCATTTCTTCTAATCTCTTCACACGGAGAATTAAAGAGAGAATTGGAAGTGTGTTCACTGTTTATGATATGCTTGTCGGTGGGACTGAGGCAGTGGAAGAAACGGACCTCAGTGTCTGCTGTGGAGGCTAGACAAGGCCCTGATACTCCCTGTGCATTGGGCTCTGAAGAATGAAATCAAAGCAATGACATTGAAACAGAAGCAGCCAAGACAAGAGACGAGGGACGCGGCTACATTGTCCTAGCCAGACCGTCCGAGCAGCATCTCCGAGAAACAAAGCCTTCTGCGGTCGTGGATGTGAAATCAATTAACGACATGTTCACGTAAAGCCTTTTAAATGATCTTGTTGGGGTTCGCTCTGTGGGAGACTGCCTCTGTATGTCACAACATACATAAACAACAGAAAACATGGGCACAATATTCAAGGACAGATGGATGGTTATGGATACATGGAGGTTGTTTCACTATCATCCTCTCATTCTCCCCTCTATGGTTTGGATGGGTCTTATTATGAGCCCTGTACTGCTATCTCCAGCTATAGGGACACATGGCTAATGTCAACGTCGCTGTCCCACTGTCCTCTTGTAGATAACTCTTCAGCACACACTCACTTACAGTGTGTACAGTGGAGCTCCTGACTCCCCTAACACCACATGTTAAAACGTGTTGAAAGACACAAACATGGGGAAACACTGGTGTGTGTGCTGGTGGAAGCATGGTATGAAACCCTGCCATAGGCCGATACATTCATATCATGTATTTCAGGCTGCTACAGTTTGTTCATTACCCATAGAAGGAATCATCAACCTTGGGCAAGACACTCCGTCCTCTTTGATTTGTGAGCATCGCCAGCGTCTTCCGTATCCAAGTGCCACGGGATTTCTCCTCCCATCGCCATGACGACAGAGGCATCCGTCGTCCGCGGCGACGGATGGTTCTCACTTAAGCCTGGTGCATGCGAGGCTCCAGATGCCGGCAGGCTCCTTCTCCTGCTCTAAAACAGGCCAGGGAGGTTAATGCACTCAAGGCAGGATAAGCAACCAGCTGTTGGCCTTCTAATATTTAAACCTCTCCTCCCTCCACTCCCTCCACCCATGCATCTCTCCATCCATCCCTCTTTCTCTCCCTCCCTCCCTCCCTCTCCTAAGAAAAGGGCCAGGCATATAAAGCTTTCTCAAATGGCAACATCTGCTGGGTGTATTTCAGAGCGGCCAAGAGCGTCTTAACTCCTCCTGAGCAACAATGTGGCCATTTTGTCAGCGAGTGGCCGATGGGGGACTTAGCAGGAGATAAGAGCAGATAATGTCTCTGCGGAATAGAGGAGGGAGGGAGGGAGTATGACTGCGCTGAGGAAAGGAGCTGCATATACACAGTCAGTCCGGGGATCCGGGGTCCGCTTGGAGGGGATGGGGGTGGGAGGTTTCTTATGAGGCCAGTAAAGTGGTTTTGTACACAATGCTGGGACGTTAGCATGGTAATCTGAACATGCTTTCATTTAGATAAAGACGTGTGTTGTTGTGGAGGGGAAGTGTGTGTGTGTGTGTGTGTGTGTGTGTGTGTGTGTGTGTGTGTGTGTGTGTGTGTGTGTGTGTGTGTGTGTGTGTGTGTGTGTGTGTGTGTGTGTTGCTATGCTTAAGGGAGCATTTCTCACAAATGTAAGTATTGCAATGTAGATACAACATGACAAGTGTATACGTTAAGAGGCTTATCATATGCACTGAGACCCTTCCGGGCCAGCATTATTATATGGGACAACCATGTTGTAACATCATGACATTTGTCATAGTATAGCACTAACAGACTTCACTTGAACTGCTGTGTAGTTTGCCCCCTAAATTACAATACTTTATTTTATACCATGGCGTTGTTGAATATTCATTTCTGCCTGGCTTGAAGGGCATTCTAGAGCTCCCTATAACACACAGTATAATTGCATGGTATAATTCAATGGCTATGAAGTTCATTCAAATCAAATCAAATGACATTTTATTGGTCACATACACATGTTTAGCAGATGTTATTGCTGTTGTAGCGAAATGCTTGTGTTTCTAGCTCCAACAGTGCAGTAATATCTAACAATTTCACAACAATACACACAATACACACAAATCTAAAGTAAAGGAATGGAATTAAGAATGTAAACATATTTGGACGAGCAATGTGTCACGTTCTGACCTTTATTTCCTTTGTTTTGTATTTATTTAGTATGGTCAGGGCGTGAGTTGGGTGGGCAGTCTATGTTTGTTTTTCTATGTTTTGGGGTATTTCTATGTTTCGGCCTAGTATGGTTCTCAATCAGAGGCAGGTGTCATTAGTTGTCTCTGATTGAGAATCATACTTAGGTAGCCTGGGTTTCACTGTGTGTTTGTGGGTGATTGTTCCTGTCTCTGTGTTTGCACCAGATAGGACTGTTTAGGTTTTCACTTTTCTTGTTTTGTTTTGTTTAGTCTGTTCATGTATAGTTGTCTTTATTCAAAAACATGAATAACCACCACGCTGCATTTTGGTCCGCCTCTCTTTCACCAGAAGAAAACCCTTACACAATGTCGGAGCGGCATAGACTAAAATACAGAATAGAATAGAATACAATAGAATACAGTATATACATATGAGATGACGAATGCAAAATATGCAAACATTATTAAAGTGACTAGTGTTCCATTATTAAAGCGGCCAGTGATTTCAAGTCTATGCATATATGACAGCAGCCTCTAAGGTGCTAGTGATGGCTATTTTACAGTCTGATGACCTTGAGATAAAAGCTGTTTTTCAGTCTCTTGGTCCCCGCTTTGATGCACCTTTACTGACCTCGCCTTCTGGATGGTAGCGGTGTGAACAGGCAGTGGCTCAGGTGGTTGTTGTCCTTGATGATCTTTTGGCCTTCCTGTGGCATTGGGTGCTGTAGGTGTCCTGGAGGGCAGGTAATTTGCCCACAGTGATGCGTTGGGCAGAATGCACCACCCTCTGGAGAGCCCTGTGGTTGCGGGCAGTGCAGTTGCTGTACCAGGCGTTGATACAGCCCGACTGGATGCTCTCAATTGTGCATCTGTAAAACTGTGAGGCATTTAGGTGCCAAACCAAATTTCTTCAGCCTTCTGAGGTTGAAGCGGCGCTGTTGCTTCTTCTTCACCACACTGTCTGTGTGGGTGGACATTTTCAGTTTGTCAGTGATGTGTACACCGAGGAACTTGAAGCTTTCTACCATCTCCACTGCTGTCCCGTTGATGTGGATGGGGGGTGCTCCGTCTATTGTTTCCAGAAGTCCACGATCACATGTTTGAGCAAAGTTGAATTGAAGACATTATTGTATTGACATTGTTGAATTTGATTTTCATAATAGAAAGCTACTTAGTTAGCTAAGCTAGCAAGTCTGTGGTTACCAAAGCAACTACTGTAGCTATCTAGCTAGCTAGTAAACTTGCTAGCTACTTCAGTGGATGTTGTCACATTTCTACTCGCAAATGAATACATTTCTAGTGGAAAATGTGTTAAATTATAGCCATGGTATAAAAGGGATAATCAACTCAGGGCTCTATGTGTTCTCTGGAAAACAAGTGTTGCGGAATACACCTTCATTCATTATTTTCCAGAGAACACATAGCCCCTCGTCTCATTGATTACTCCTTACGTACTAGAACACATAGCCCCTCGTCTCATTGATTACTCCTTACGTACTAGAACGCATAGCCCCTCGTCTCATTGATTACTCCTTACGTACTAGAAGAACGTCTCATAGCCCCTCGTCTCATTGATTACTCCTTACGTACTAGAACGCATAGCCCCTCGTCTCATTGATTACTCCTTACGTACTAGAACGCATAGCCCCTCGTCTCATTGATTACTCCTTACGTACTAGAACGCATAGCCCCTCGTCTCATTGATTACTCCTTACGTACTAGAACGCATAGCCCCTCGTCTCATTGATTACTCCTTACGTACTAGAACGCATAGCCCCTCGTCTCATTGATTACTCCTTACGTACTAGAACGCATAGCCCCTCGTCTCATTGATTACTCCTTACGTACTAGAACGCATAGCCCCTCGTCTCATTGATTACTCCTTACGTACTAGAACGCATAGCCCCTCGTCTCATTGATTACTCCTTACGTACTAGAACGCATAGCCCCTCGTCTCATTGATTACTCCTTACGTACTAGAACGCATAGCCCCTCGTCTCATTGATTACTCCTTACGTACTAGAACGCATAGCCCCTCTTCTCATTGATTACTCCTTACGTACTAGAACGCATAGCCCCTCGTCTCATTGATTACTCCTTACGTACTAGAACGCATAGCCCCTCGTCTCATTGATTACTCCTTACGTACTAGAACGCATAGCCCCTCGTCTCATTGATTACTCCTTACGTACTAGAACGCATAGCCCCTCGTCTCATTGATTACTCCTTACATACAATGCTATAGTAACACCTAGTAATGCATTCGTTTATAAACTTTTATTCACCTCTTTGGTCTGTAAGTCCTGCATTTCTGTCGTATCCCAGTCTCTTAACACAGCAACATCAGCCCAATGCACTCTGTAATAGAGGCATTAATTATCTTAATGCCTCTAGTACATTTATGGTCAGACAATAGCCTTTGTCAGTCACAGTTGGCAGGAGTGAGGCATCTTAAACATTGCCATTTAGCCCTGACGTAGCCTTGAAACAACCTATTCCAAACTACTGTAAATCACTGTTATCATTTCTCTATTTAGCAAGACACGGACTCGGGTTCCGGTAATGGAGTTTACTAGAAAACGATGACTGAGAATAACACTGGCAGTGAACTCTAATGATATGATGGAACAGGTGATTGTTGTGCAGCTTTTTTTTCTTCTAAGTCATACCTACAGAATTGTCCCCGTTTGAAAATCGCAAGTCACGTACGATAGCATGAAATGGGTTTAATAAAAGGTTGACAGATTGTTAAGTCAAGTAACACTGGACATTCTGTAGACATACAGTAGACAGGCAAGTGCATATATGTGTCCAGTCAGTCAGCAAAAGGATGTAGAAATAGAGAGTTCAACAGAGAGAGAGACGGGCAGACAGACATACAGGGCGAAGTGAAGACATTGAGTTAGTAGACAGACAAGCAGGCTAGCATCCAGGCTGTCATCCAGGCTGGCATCCAGGCTAGCATCCAGGCTAGCATCCAGGCTGGCATCCAGGCTAGCATCCAGGCTAGCATCCAGGCTGTCATCCAGGCTAGCATCCAGGCTAGCATCCAGGCTGGCATCCAGGCTAGCATCCAGGCTGGCATCCAGGCTAGCATCCAGGCTAGCATCCAGGCTAGAATCCAGGCTGTCATCCAGGCTAGCATCCAGGCTAGCATCCAGGCTGTCATCCAGGCTGGCATCCAGGCTAGCATCCAGGCTAGCATCTAGGCTAGCATCCAGGCTGGCATCCAGGCTAGCATCCAGGCTGGTATCTAGGCTAGCATCCAGGCTGGCATCCAGGCTAACATCCAGGCTAACATCCAGGCTAGCATCCAGGCTAGCATCCAGGCTGGCATCCAGGCTGGCATCCAAATAGTCAGTCTGCTACTGTGCCCTTGTTGACTGTGACAGCATATCACCATGCACACAAGTGTGAAAACACACGTGCACATGCAAGCAAACACGCGCACCACACACAGACACATGAACACACACACACACTCAAACAGTGGCGCTGTAGCATGTCCTCATCATGTGCGCTTGTCATGTATACTAAAAGTGAGAAGACGCAACAGCTGAGTCCGCTGTGTGTCTGGAAAGGGTGAGGTAGGAAAGAGGGTTAGATGGAAGAAGTGTGTGTGTGTGTGTGTGTGTGTGTGTGTGTGTGTGTGTGTGTGTGTGCGTGTGCGTGTGTGCGCGTGTGCGCGTGTGTGCGTGTTTGTGTGTTTGTCTGTTTGTCTGTGTGTTTGTGTGTGTGTGCGTGTGTGCGTGCGTGTGCGTGTGTGTGTGGGGGGGGGGCAGTCTGGGCGCCGCGACCCTTGATAAAAGCCCTTTGACACTCAGCTGTTAAGCAGCACAAATGATCTTTGCTCCAGGATCACACACATAGTAGGACCTTTAATGCCACCCTCACCCCGTGGAAATGAATAGTGTGTGGGTGGGGGGTAGGGGGGGGGTATGTCCATGCAGTTAGCGGCCTGTTGGGGGCGCCCTACTCCACTAGCACCCTGCACCCACCCACCTCTCTGCCAAGGCCCCAGGGTTCCGGTCTAGAAGCTTTCCACTGGACACTTTTAGTATTGCAGTTTAACTTATTTTTTATTTAACCTTATTTAACTAGGCAAGTCAGTTAAGAACAAATTCTTATTTACAATGACGGCCTACTCCGGCCAAACCTTAACCCGGTCGACGCTGGGCCAATTGTGCGCCGACCTATGGGACTCCCAATCACGGCTGGTTGTGATACAGCTCATAGTCGAATTTGAAATTAGAAAATAAGACTCTTAGTCATCACCTTTGTGCACAAAATATCCATTCCATTATTCAAGTAATTATCTTAGAGGACAATTTTTTTCTAAATCACCAAAGACGTGAACATTTTATATTCATCTACTGTCTGTCATGTTTCTGGATGACGTGTTCGTGCAGGGCTCCAGTGGGCAGGCGTTATGGGCCATGTAAAACCGTATCTACAAAGATTGCAACAACTATGAAACAGCGTATGTGAACGTGAGTAGATAACCTATTGACAAAACCTGATAGAAATGAATTTATATGAATGCTGTAAGTACAGAAATGGTTTGTTCTGTGGGAAATGATGATACAACTAACCAACTGTGTGGACTTTGGAATTTGTGACTTACCACTACTTGTTACAGGATTATAGACACTATGGACTGGGATTTCCTAAGATCTTCTATGTAGAGGAACCCCTTACCTTCTAATGGCTTTTGTGTAGCAAAGCATGTGCGTGTTTCTGAGAGTCTCAGCTTTTCATAGAAAGTTTGTTACTCAAACCATTCGGACTCTACAGACGTTTTTGTTAAAAGACCCGGCCCTTGGCCCTTTCAGGATCTGCCTTGTGTGTAGCTCCTGTTAATCACACATACCAATGGTGGGTACCAACGGATGCAGAAGAAATAGACAAATCCAATGGTACAACCGAACAGTCTTTAGCTCAAACATACAATGTTTAAAAGGGGTTAGAAGTACAAATTGCGCCGGCGTCGCGTTGGGACTCATTAGCTTAAACTGACTCCAGTTCATTTATACGGTATGCTCTCGCTCTCTGCTCCCTGCTCCCCCTTAACACTGTGGTGACAGGTGCTTCGGTCAAAGAGACAATGGGGCTCCTCTAGAGTTGGCACCAGGGACACATTATACAGAGAGCGAGGGAGAGAGACAGGGGGGGACAGGACAGAGAGTCCGGCCCAAGGGACCCCTAAAGTCATAAAGTGAGAGAAAGACCAAAAAGAGGGATGAGAGTGAGAAAAAAAAGACTAAGACGGAGAGAGAGAGAGAGAGAGAAATCTGGGACAGAACAGCAAGAAAGAAGTGTGAGATCAAGTGGGATGGAGGGATAGAATAGTGAAAGACAGAAAGGTTGTGGGGACACCGCCCCAGCACTCCTGCCTGAACCCCAAGGATAAAAACTTTGTTGAAAGTTTTGGGCTGGCAAGTCTTTGATTCCACCAGTCTGCAATGTGACTCCTCGGTCCTCACAGCACAAAGGATGTGAGACCTGGTCTTCTTTTTACCTCCCCCACAATGCAGGCCCTCTGTGCCAAAGTGAATTCTATGGCGGGGGTACAACGTAGTTGGTAGCGTTTGGTGTATTTTTAGTAGGAATGTAACATATGTTTCCTGGATGGGAGCCTACCCGTATACATGCCCTATGGCCCCCAGGGGGGAATCTGAATAAAACTCATTATCCTGCACCCCCATCAAAATAATAATGCACCCCCTAAAACCTTAACCCTAACCTTAAATTAAGACCTAAAAGCAAGTTTCAGTTTTCATGAATTTTTACGATATACAGTACAAGTCAAAAGTTTGGACATACCTACTCATTCAAGGGTTTTTCTTTATTTTACTATTTTCTACATTGTAGAATAATAGCGAAGACATCAAAACTATGAAATGACACATATGGAATCATGTAGTAACCAAAAAATTGTTAAACAAATATATTTGAGATTTGAGATTCTTCAAACTAGCCACCCTTTGCCTCGATGACAATTTTGCACACTCTTGGCATTCTGTCAAACTGCTTCATGAGGTAATCACCTGGAATGCATTTCAATTAACAGGTGTGCCTTTTTAAAAGTTAATTTGTGGAATTTCTTTCCTTCTTAAGGCATTTGAGCCAATCAGTTGTGCTGTGACAAGGTAGGGGTGGTATACAGAAGATTGTCCTATTTGGACCAAGTCCATATGGTGGCAAGAACAGCTCAAATAAGCAAAGAGAAACTTTAACCTCTTGAACCTCTGGGGGCAGTATTTCATTTTTGGATGAAAAACGTTCCCGTTTTAAACAAGATATTTTGTCACGAAAAGATGCTCGACTATGCATATAATTGACAGCTTTGGAAAGAAAACACTCTGACGTTTCCAAAACTGCAAAGATATTGCCTGTGAGTGCCACAGAACTAATGCTACAGGTGAAACAAAGATGAAACTTCAAACAGGAAGTGAGCCAGATTTTTGAGGCGCTGTGTTCCAATGTCTCCTTATATGGCTGTGAATGCGCCAGGAACGAGCCTACACTTTCTGTCGTTTCCCCAAGGTGTCTGCAGCATTGTGACGTATTTGTAGGCATATCATTGGAAGATTGACCATAAGAGACTACATTTACCAGGTGTCCGCCTGGTGTCCTCCGTCGAAATTGGTGCGTAATCTCCAGCTGCATGTATTTTTCCATGTGATTCAGAGGAGAAACCAAACTTCCACGAATGATATATCATCGAATAGATATGTGAAAAACACCTTGAGGATTGATTCTAAACAACGTTTGCCATGTTTCTGTCGATATTATGTATGGAGTTCATTTGGAAAAAAGTTTGGCGTTTTGATGACTGAATTTTCGTTTTTTTTTTTTTGCCAAACGTGATGAACAAAACAGAGCGATTTCTCCTACACAAATAATATTTTTGGAAAAACTGAACATTTGCTATCTAACTGAGAGTCTCCTCATTGAAAACATCCGAAGTTCTTCAAAGGTAAATTATTTTATTTGAATGCTTTTCTTGTTTTTGTGAAAATGTTGCCTGCTGAATGCTCGGCTTAATGCTATGCTGGCTATCAATACTCTTACACAAATGCTTGTTTTGCTATGGTTGAAAAGCATATTTTGAAAATCTGAGATGACAGTGTTAACAAAAGGCTAAGCTTGAGAGCCAATATATTTATTTCATTTCAAGCTCTATGATGAAACTGGCTCTCATGAGGACTGCCACAGGAAAGGAAGACCCAGAGTTACCTCTGCTGCAGGGGTAAGTTCGTTAGAGTTACCAGCCTCAGAAATTGCAGCCTAAATAAATGCTTCACAGAGTAACAGACCCGTCTCAACATCAGTTATTTAGAGGAGACTGCATGAATCAGGACTTCATGGTCGAATTCCTGCAAAGAAACCTCTACTAAAGGATACTAAGAAGAAGAAGAGGCTTGCTTGGGCCAAGAAACACGAGCAATGGACATTAGACCGGTGGAAATCTGTCCTTTGGTTTGATGAGTCCAAATTTGACATTTTTGGTTCCAACTGCCTTGTCTTTGTGAGACGCAGAGTAGGTGAACGGATGATCGACGCTTGTGTGGTTCCCACCGTGAAGCATGCAGGAGTACATGTGATGGTGTGGGGGTGCTTTGCTGGTGACACTGTATGTGATTTATTTAGAATTCAAGGCACACTTAACCAGCACGGCTAACACAGCCATCCCATCTGGTGTGCGGTTAGTGGGGCTATCATTTGTTTTTCAACAGGACAATGACCCAACACACTCCAGACTGTGTAATAGCTATTTGACCAAGAAGGAGAGTGATGGAGTGCTGCATCAGATCACCTGTCCTCCACAATCACCCGACCTCAACCCAATTGAGATGGTTTGGGAAGAGTTGGACCACAGAGTTAACGAAAAGCAGACAACAAGTGCTCAGCACTCCTTCAAGACTGTTGGAAAAGCATTCCAGGTGAAGCTGGTTGAGAGAATTCCAAGAGTGTGCAAAGCTGTCATCAAGGCAAAGGGTGACTAGTTTGAAGAATCTAAAATCTAAAATATGTTTTGGTTTGTTTAACACGTTGTTGGTTACTACATGATTCCCCAATATGAGTGTGTCATTTCATAGTTCCGATGTCTTCACTATTATTCTAAAATATAGAAAATAGTAAAAAATAAAGAAAAACTCTTGAATGAGTAGATGTGTCCAAACTGTTGACTGGTACTGTAGACCATATTCACTTTGCAGCAGGCCCATCTCGTGGAAATCACTCAGTTCTGCCTCCAGGGCATGATTCATGACAATAAACGTCAACCAGCAGATACTGTACACTGTGTTTACAAAACATGAAGGAAACCTTCCTAATATTGAGTTGCAGCCTCTCCTTTTGCCCTCAGCCTCAATTCATTGGGGCATGGACTCTACAAGGTGTCGAAAGCATTCCACAGGGATGCTGGCCCATGTTGACTCCCACGCTTCCCACAGTTGTGTCAAGCTGGCTGGATGTCCTTTAGGTGATGGACCATTCTTGGTACACACAGGAAATTATTGAGTGTAAAAACACTCAGCAACATTGCAGTTCTTGGCACAATACCCGTTCAATGGCAGTTAAATATTTTGTCATGCCCACCCTCTGAATCAAGGCTTAAAAATCATTCTTTAACCCGTCTCCTCCCCTTCATCTACACTGATTGAAGTGGATTTAAGTGACATCAATAAGGGATCTTAGCTTTCACCTGGATTCACCTGGTCTTTCTGTCATGGATGGAGCAGGTGTTCATAATGTTTTGTACACTCAGTGTATAGTGTAGTGTTAGTTTACCGTCCATTCAGGAATATAGGTGACCAGTGTATGTGAGTAGCTGTGTCTCTGTGAGGTACTGGCAATGATAAAACACTTTCATATGCAAGGAAAGGGATATGAAGTGTGTGTGTGTGTAGGTGTGTGTATGTACGTGTGCGTGTGCATGCGTGCTTAATGTGTGTGTGCGTGCTTGGCACCTCACTAGGCCAGGTGCAGGGCTGGGTCATTGGTCACGCCGTGCGTTGTGATTGGGATAAACAGGGTCTCTGCCCCTCCTCTCCAGGGACCCCCATTTCCTGGTATTCTGGAGTCACTCTTTGTAAAGGGAGGAACACAACATCACAACACCAGAGAAGATCAAACGCTGTTCTCTGTGCTGAGTCAGGGTTAAGAAAAAGTAGCCCAGAACACAGAAACATGCGTGACTGATGAACATGTGTATGAAATCTGCTTTAAGCTGAGAGAGACCGTTTCAACAGATATTAGTGTCATCAGGGCATTTTTAACAACCTTATCATTAACTGTGACATTATACTAAGTTATATTTCAAGAGATGATGAATTAATCTCACGTGGTGGACAAGTTTGTTTTCGACTATATTAGCCCTCCACAGCTGATTGTATATTAAATATTTTGTTGAGATTTTGTTCATCTTGCACTCTCCATTTCCTCTAGCCCTTTTTTTTAGCACAGAAACAGATTTGTATCCTTTAACTTCCATTTGAACCACTCCATAGACAACTATAGCAGGAAACATTCTGTTATGACAATGCTACTGATTTTGTCTTCAGCAGACTGGCTCTGTTTCACATTACAATGTTCAGTCAAGATAACTTCTGTTACTTTACACCACACATTTCCTCTACCCGTCCTCTACACATGCAAACAAACACATTTTCGTTCCTTTCTTCTGAATGAAAGAAGAAACTCTCCCCTCTCTCCCCTGTTTCCCCTCTGTCTCCCCCCTATCCTCTAAGGCAGGAAGCTGTGAGACTCAGACGTACTGTACAGTCCCGCGCGTCTGGGCCGGAACCAGGATGTGTTGCTAGGCACAGGGATGATTGTGTCAGCACTTACTGGCCGCTCCGTTTCCTTACAGGTGATCTCCTGAATGGACACTGACAGATATATGTTTCCTGCTATTTTTCACTTTACAGGGGGCAGAAAAACACAGAGCAACACTGCAGGCTCAGAACAGAGCGGAGTGGAGCAGGAACAGAGGGGACTTTCAGTCACAGTGTCACCTCTGGTACCATCAACCCCTCCCCTCCCGCCCCAGGACCTCGAGGTGACCCGACCCCTGGGGGGCGAACACTCACCCCCGAGGAATAGGACCTGACTTCTGGTGGTGGGTAACCAGGAGAGGAGGTGGCTGCACAGGGAGGGGATTGTAATTGGGGAACTTTTGGGAGACTTTTATTTCTGATGTGTTTGATTGACCTCTGATGGCTGGCTCGATATAGGGAGGGAAGAGAGGGGGAGGGAGGGAAGGGAAGAGAGGGAGGTGGAAGGTTGAGGATGCAGAGAGAAAGGGGGCCATGACGTGTGGGGTTTTGGGTCATTCTTTTGATTGATGACGTGGTTGATTGCCGTAGGGAAGTTACCTTTCTACCAGAGGGTACACAGTGGGTATAGAGACAGACTATGGAGGGAAGGAGAGAAGAAGGGGTGAGTTGTGGAAGAGGGGAGGGGGGGGGTGAGGTTGGTATGGGGGGGTCATTCTTTTGATTTACGACACAGTTGATTTATGCTCATGGATATTACCTCTCGGAAAAGGGTTTGTGGCTTGTCTGAAGTTGTGTTTAGTTACATGTCTGACAGGCAGTAGTGATTTGGCCCCCCATTGTTTTCCAACCGTAACATGAAGAGGGGTCATCTCCATAGAAGACAAAGGAAATCGCTTTTTGATTGGTTTATAATGATTAGTAAACGTACCAGTTGCTCAGACCGGTAAAGAACCTCAGAAAGAAAGACTTTATCATTATTGTTATCATAGATAAAACAAGTTTCATGTTGTCTTAATGGATATGACATGCTTTATTTAGGATGAGATTACCCAAAGCAAGTTTATGTTCTGCTCGATTTTAGGCATTCAAAAGGAAATGATGTGTATTTTAAGTTACACAACAAACCTCACCCTAAATATGCCCCACAATGGTATCGTGTCTACTATCAGGATTCTTGAGTTGACCAGAACTCATGTGTAGATAGATAGGGGTAAATCCCCAACACAAATAACCACAACTTCCTCCCATTCAAACATTCTGTCTCCATACATTTCTATTGACTAGATATTGAGTAGACATTCTATAATTACATTGACTGCAATGAAGGGGTTAACCCAGTCTGGGTCAGCGGTGGTCTTTGAGAGTGTGACCTGCGGGGCTGTTTTTATGACAGGCATTCTCAATGGCCACTCAGGACGATTCTTCTTCACGACGAGGTGTTGAGAGAAGAGCAGGCATGGGAAGTACACACACTGAGGCTGAGGCCACTTATCTAGGATATCCCAAACTGTGTGTGTGTGTGTGTGTGTGTGTGTGTGTGTGTGTGTGTGTGTGTGTGTGTGTGTGTGTGTGTGTGTGTGTGTGTGTGTAACCCCTGGGTGACTCGCAGATACAAGGAGGTGACAGGAAAGACCAAGGTCAACCATGGTCTGGGACCTCTGAGTCGGCCATTTTACTTTTGGAAGACATAAATCAGATGAAACGGACAGTTCCTCTCCTCTTCAAAGGCTTTTGTTTTACAGATGTTATCAGGAGGGCAGTGGCAATTGCCTGTATAATGGACCCACTTAGTCAGTCTGATAAGTATAACAGTAAGGAACACACAGTCCTGCGACAGTCAGCTAGAAGACAAGGAATAAACTGATGTTTTCTCAGGTGCTGAGTTGTATCACCTCAATGTGATAGCGACGGCCATTTTGACGCGGTGTCGTCTGCCAACGTCAACCATAAAGCCATTGTTTATGTTCCTGTCTGAAGAGGTTTATACTAGTGACCCCGTCTGGGTGAGTTACTGTAGGCAATTCCACGGTAACAGGATTGCGCTGATTTTGCACTTCAAAGTGTATGCCATACAAAAACTCTATGTACAATGACTACTTTTACACTGAACATTTTACTAAAACACATTTACCGGAAGAACTGGGCAGATGCTAAGTTCGGTAACGGAATCTCAGTTTCTTATGTGACCACGTTTTCTAAAAACTCTACACTTAAATATCTGCTCTGAATTAAAGATTGAAAGATGTCTGCAGAAAGAATGGGGTGTCAACTACTACCTACTTTCAAGCGTTGGTCGCTGCTCAGTGGGTAAAGATGCTGATTATAGTAAATGGAAAGAGAGGGGGCTCATTGGTAGGTTTCAGTGGGAGCCGGAAGAGGTGACATTAACTAGAGAGAGAGGGAAGAGAGAGAGAGCGGCAGAGAGAGAGAGAGAGCGGCAGAGCGGCAGAGAGAGGGAGAGCGGCAGAGAGAGGGAGAGCGGCACGGCAGAGAGAGAGAGCGGCAGAGAGAGGGAGAGCGGCAGAGAGAGGGAGAGCGGCAGAGAGAGGGAGAGTGGCAGAGAGAGAGAGCGGCAGAGAGAGAGAGAGCGGCAGAGAGAGGGAGAGCGACAGAGAGAGAGAGGGAAGAGAGAGAGAGCGGCAGAGAGAGGGAGAGCGACAGAGAGAGAGAGGAAGAGAGAGAGAGCGGCAGAGAGAGGGAGAGCGACAGAGAGAGAGAGGGAAGAGAGAGAGAGCGGCAGAGAGAGGGAGAATGAAAGGGAGGGGATGTCCAGGCTGTTTTCAGAGTCTTTCTTTGACATCAGAAAGAGGAAGAAAAGTTATGAGCTGAACATAACAGTATGCCAGTGGAAGGGAGGACAGTAGCAGGTGACCCGACTGTGGTTTGTGACTATTATGATTTCTCATTGTAGCAAATTGAATTGCAGTAATTCTGTTATTATTTTTCACAAATTCTGTTACCAATTTAGTAAAAGGATTTAGAGTTTTAATCACTTAATAATTCATAAACCAAATAGATATTAGTAAAAACACTATGACTTATTGGTAGGTCTATCTTATTAAACACTATGACTTATTGGTAGGTCTATCTTATTAAACACTATGACCTATTGGTAGGTCTATCTTATTAAACACTATGACCTATTGGTAGGTCTATCTTATTAAACACTATGACTTATTGGTAGGTCTATCTTATTAAACACTATGACTTATTGGTAGGTCTATCTTATTAAACACTATGACTTATTGGTAGGTCTACCTTATTAAACACTATGACTTATTGGTAGGTCTATCTTATTAAACACTATGACTTATTGGTAGGTCTACCTTATTAAACACTATGACCTATTGGTAGGTCTATCTTATTAAACACTATGACTTATTGGTAGGTCTATCTTATTAAACACTATGACTTATTGGTAGGTCTACCTTATTAAACACTATGACTTATTGGTAGGTCTACCTTATTAAACACTATGACTTATTGGTAGGTCTATCTTATTAAACACTACGACTTATTGGTAGGTCTACCTTATTAAACACTATGACTTATTGGTAGGTCTATCTTATTAAACACTACGACTTATTGGTAGGTCTACCTTATTAAACACTATGACATATTGGTAGGTCTATCTTATTAAACACTACGACTTATTGGTAGGTCTACCTTATTAAACACTATGACTTATTGGTAGGTCTATCTTATTAAACACTACGACTTATTGGTAGGTCTACCTTATTAAACACTATGACTTATTGGTAGGTCTATCTTATTAAACACTACGACTTATTGGTAGGTCTACCTTATTAAACACTATGACTTATTGGTAGGTCTATCTTATTAAACACTACGACTTATTGGTAGGTCTACCTTATTAAACACTATGACTTATTGGTAGGTCTACCTTATTAAACACTACGACTTATTGGTAGGTCTACCTTATTAAACACGATGACTTATTGGTAGGTCTACCTTATTAAACACTATGACTTATTGGTAGGTCTACCTTATTAAACACTATGACTTATTGGTAGGTCTACCTTATTAAACACGATGACTTATTGGTAGGTCTACCTTATTAAACACTATGACTTATTGGTAGGTCTACCTTATTAAACACTATGACTTATTGGTAGGTCTACCTTATTAAACACTATGACTTATTGGTAGGTCTACCTTATTAAACACTATGACTTATTGGTAGGTCTATCTTATTAAACACTATGACTTATTGGTAGGTCTACCTTATTAAACACTATGACTTATTGGTAGGTCTACCTTTGTTTTTCTGTGAATTTTCATTATTCTCCCTCCTCGGGCGGGAGTGAAATTAGAGAATATCTTAAAGTTATGTGAAATCAAATCAAATTTTATTTGTGGGTTTTTGGTAACGGAATGCAAATAATACCTCCAAAACTAAAGTGCTGATGTTAGTTGCCAGTGGTCTTTACTTCAACATTGTTGTTTTGATGTATTTCTGATATTTTCTGGTAGATGTTTTCTAAATCCCCTTTTCCACTAGTTTGACCAGAAATCAAAGCCTTTACTTATTCCTCATTTTTAGGATGGAAAATGGTTCACAGATGTATATATGCCTTAATTGATCAAAAATATAAACTCTTAGCTTTCTTTTGACACCAGATTTGACATGCTCCTATGAACTTCCCATGTTGTTGCTCATGGGTCCTTTACATGGAAATGCCCTGTAGTGGCTGGGCAGTGGGGATTCAGACCCTACGGTCCCCTAAGGATTACAAGGTTAAACATTCAGTCAGTCATGTACAGTACAGCTGATATTGATGTACTGTAGTTAAAGGTGCCTTTGAATCCATATCAGAGAGCACCATGGGAAACACGTCAGCCGTAGACAGACACTTCAAGGTTAAACGGTGTTAAACACATGTTTTATCCTCTTTGCTCGACAATGTTTGTCTTATTGTCAATCACACCATATGTCACCCCCTTTAATGTTTGCTCTTTCGGTCGTGAAACACATTTTCTCCTCGTTGCGCCCCACCCCTCCACCCTCATGTCTAATCGCAGGTCACCCTCACGGTTGTGTTGTTGCACCAAGGAGCAGGCAGGGCCATCTATGTCGCTCAGCTCAACCACTCTAACCAACGCTGGCTAACTAACGTTCATGCTAGCCTAGCGCTGTGATCTCCAGCTAACCTTGCCACAGGCCTCTTTGTCTGTGCACACGGCTGGCTCCATCCCCTATGTTATTGAGCGAGGCTAAATCAATGGCGAATTGCTGGCACTGTTCACAGGACAGTGACCGAAGCCCAGCCTGCCCCCCCTCTCCCCCTGCTCCCCCTTGCCTCCCTCCTCCCTGATTGACACTTGAAAGGTGGCCGAGGACGGGGCCGGAGGCGATGTTCCGCGCTCTGGAACCCTCCGTGCAGGGTAACAGCTGGTGACATCTGCAGAGAGGCCCACAAAAGGCAGTTGAAAGCTGCGTTTGTGCCCCCTCCTTCTCTCCCCTTCTCTCTCACTCCCCCCCCTCAGTGCCTCTTCTCTCTCTCTCTTTCTCTCTGTGACTTTCTCTCTCTCTCTCTCTCTCCCTCAGATGTCCCCTCTGTTTCCTAAGAGCTGGCCCTTTCGTCTGACACAGTGATACAGGCGCCCTGGCTCGTTTGAAATCTGCTTGAAGAGTTTGCGCGTGTGGTGTGTCTCTGTCTGTGAGGGAGAAAAAGGGAGAACGAGAAAAGAGACATGCAGAAAAAGAAAGACATCGCCTGTGTGTGTTTTACATCACAAAACAGAAAACACTTTTCTTTTTTAAACAGCACCCTAGACATTTCAATCCATCTTTCTCCACTCCTTCCCTGCGTATCACCCGATGCCACTTCATTTGATCTCCTTATGCACAAAACAACTGCTGTATTGATATGGGTCCACACACCCAGTTAAAAGGCTGCTTTTAAGAGCTCCCTTTGTCCCGGCTCAATCACATTACCCTCGCTCAACTCACAGCGAGTGCTTGGGAAGCGGAAGGGGGTATCGACTCCCGTTAAAAGAATCCAAACGCGTTCACTGACGAGACACACACTGCCTGCAGGAATGTCAAACTTCCGACCAAACTCTCTCTCCCATGTCTCTGTCTCTGTCCTAGCTAGTGCTTGTCTCTGTCCTAGCTAGTGCTTGTCTCTGTCCTAGCTAGTGCTTGTCTCTGTCCTAGCTAGTGCTTGTCTCTGTCCTAGCTAGTGCTTGTCTCTGTCCTAGCTAGTGCTTGTCTCTGTCTCTGTCCTAGCTAGTGCCTGTCTCTGTCCTAGCTAGTGCTTGTCTCTGTCCTAGCTAGTGCTTGTCTCTGTCCTAGCTAGTGCTTGGCTCATGACAGCCATCCGCTTTTCCCTCTGTGCTAAAAGTGCTGGAGTTAACATTGTGGGAGTGTTTATGTGATGTTTATGAGACAAAATAATGATAGAGCACATGTAGGCAGGGAGAGAACTACAGCAAATAGCGACTGAGAATGTTCTGAACTTGGATAAAGATACACAACAATATAACAAATAAAATCCTTACTAAAGCCTACTGACCACTTCTATCTATATAAATGATTTAGTCTATCTTTGAACATGTTTGACTATATTTTATTTTACAATATGACCAACCAACAAATGATGAATGTAATGTCAAACTCTGTAAAAGGCACATTGCGTTAATTACAATACACCGTTTCCAGAAACCTATATTCTGAACAAACCCTAAAACTCCCTCATCCTGCAGGTACGGACAGGGTCAAAAGGTCAGCGTGATCCAGGTCAGGTGCCCCCCCCTCTATCCTCCCTCCCTCCATGAATATTTCAGCGGTGTGTGAATCCCTCCTTTCAGGGAGCGGGAGGCGCTGACTGAAGGTTTCTTCAGGACCTAGGTCTGGGCTGACGGACGAGCACAAAACAACCGTCAAGCCCCGGACATGAGGGCAGTGCCACGGCCCAGCGTACTGTAGCGTTAGCCCTTAGCGGAAGGCTAGGCTTCTCCCCCACAGTCTCCTTTGTCGGGCTAAACCTGGAGCATGAATGGAGAGGGAGAAGTGAGTGACAGAGGAAAACGTAGCGGGGGATGAAGTGAGATATTGACCTCTCAATCGCTGTGTGACTGAGGAGGGAGAGGGGAGAAGGTGTAGTGAGTCAGTGTTGTGTGTGTGTGTTTGTATGTAAATGTGAATATGAGGTGTAGTGAGTCAGTGTGTGTTTGTATGTATATGTGAATATGAGGTGTAGTGAGAAAGTGTGTTTGTTTGTATGTATATGTGAATATGAGGTGTAGTGAGTCAGTGTGTGTGTGTATATGTGAATATATAGTAAGTGAGAGTTGGTATGGTCTACATTTGTTGGCATATATATATATATATATATATGTATGTGTGTGTGGGGGGGAGGGGTTGGTGTGTGTGTGTGTGCACCTGTATTGTCATGTGTGTGTACCTGTATTGGCATGTGAGTCAGTGAGTGTGTGAGGGGGGAGAGAAAGTGATAATCATGTCAACTGTAGTGACAGCGGACCCAGCCAAAGCACCACCGTACCTCATCCTAATGTACTCCACCTCCCTGTTCCCTCTCTGACCCTGCACAGTAACATGAAACAAGATTCCCCCCGAAGATAATATTCAGTTTCAGCTGTGCCACAGCAGAGCAGCACGTCCTGTCTGCCCCTGTCCAAACCCCCTCCAAGACAAAGCAGGAAGGAACTCTAGCTTCTTGTTATTATGACATCTGGTAACATGAACTCCTTGGAAGACTTCTCCTGTCATCCCAGCCTGAGGTCCTCTTTATTCCACAGGCAGGCAGGCAGGGGATCTAAAGGTCGTGACCCCCCGGACAGATTATGCTGGAACAGGGGAACAGTGTTGAAATGGAATTGAATAACCTTATTGGGCTTGGCTGGCACTGAACGTCTCTCTGAATCCAGACCATTCAGTCCTGTTTGTCAGACTACAGTTCAGAAGTTTGATGTGTTGTGAAATATTCCATAGCGCAGACAAATAAACAGTTGGACACTGTCCAGCGGGAGTGAAGCATGTGCTCTCACACAGAAGTGTGAGAGCACATACACAGAAGTGATCTCTTTTAAACAACTTCTAGCCTACAGGTGTATCCTGAAAGAGAAACATTCACAGGTTGGGGGCAGCAGGTAGCCTATTGGTTAGAGCATTTGCCTTGTAACTGAAAGGTTGCAAGATCAAATCCCTGAGCTGAAAAGGTACAGATCTGTCGTTCTGCCGCTGAACAAGGCAGTTAACCCACTGTTCCTAGGCCATCAATGAAAATAAAAATTTTTTCCTAACTGACCTGCCTATTTAAATAAAGGTGAATTAAAAGTAAGTAGGCTTTTCTCTTTTATAATTTACTTTCGGTGTCCATTGTCCAGACATTCTTGTGTTTAGCAGGTTGTGGTAGCGAACAAAGAGAAGTTGACATGAGCCCTGTGACATAGACCTACTCCTCCTATTTTTAAAGTCTTGCTTGTCGCCTATTAATATTCCCGCGCTGTAGTCCGTGGCGGGGTTAGTGCCACGGCGCATGAGATGACAGGTCTGCTGTGGTGCAGAGTGAGCCAAGAAAGTGACAGCCGCACACCCTCTCTCTCTTGTTAACGAAATAAATAAATGCATTCTGAAAAGCCAATAAGCAGCGGGCAGAAACCGGAGCCAATGATCAGTGCGTCAAAAACAAACAGTTCGGCCATTAATCTTTCTTTCTCTCTCTCTCTCTCTCTCTCTCTCTCTCTCTCTCTCTCTCTCTCTCTCTCTCTCTCTCTCTTGCTCGCTCTCTCTCTCTCTCTTGCTCGCTCTCTCTCTCTCTCTCTCTTGCTCTCTCTCTCTCGCTCTCTCTCTCGCTCTTTCTCTCACTCTCTCTCTCTATTTCTGTCTTTCTTCTAATCCATCCCTCTCTCTCTACCTCCTCTGAGAGAATTACTGCCATAGATGTATAATTCACTGCGGTTTGGCTTTAGAAGGCAGCGGTTCTGTCGGAAAACACAGTGACAGCCAAGTTAGCGCGCCCTCCTCATTCAACTGGGCCACCTGTTCGCTGGGGAGGGGAGAGAGAGGGGGGAGAGAGAGGGACAGAGGTACAATGCTTGATTTATATTTAATCTCTCCTCTGAGTTTAATGACTTTGTTGTGTAGCGGAATATAAAATCCCCTCATGTATTAAAGATGACAACTTAAAGGAATCCTATACAGCTACAGGGCTATTGGACTTTTATTGTGAACTGCTTAAGTCAATTTGCTTGTCAGGCTATTGGCGTTTGTCTTAGTTCATTCAAGCTAGTTTGTCCCATCACAAATGTTCTCAAGAGACTTGCCTATTTGTCTGTTTGTCTATTTTGCGAAAAGCCTATGATATAGACCTTTCAGTAGAGACAGACCCATGACACTGACCTCTTATATCACCTACTGTATCACCTACGCACCAATAAATCTGGTCGAAACAATATTTACATCTTTCCTGCCAATTGTAGGCATTTTGAGCTGGTGGAAAAAGTGACTGAATCAGTGTGTGCCAGGTGGCGTGTGTGTATGTCTGCCCGTGCACGCATGTGTGTGGCTGTGTGTATGTCTGCCCGTGCACGCATGTGTATGGCTGTGAGTGCGTGTGTGTATGTCTGCCCGTGCACGCATGTGTATGGCTGTGAGTGCGTGTGTGTATGTCTGCCCGTACACGCATGTGTATGGCTGTGAGTGCGTGTGTGTATGTCTGCCCGTACACGCATGTGTATGGCTGTGAGTGCGTGTGTGTATGTCTGCCCGTACACGCATGTGTGTGCCAGGTGGCGTGTGTGTATGTCTGCCCGTACACGCATGTGTGTGCCAGGTGGCGTGTGTGTATGTCTGCCCGTACACGCATGTGTATGGCTGTGAGTGCGTGTGTGTATGTCTGCCCGTGCACGCATGTGTGTGGCTGTGTGTGTATGTCTGCCCGTGCACGCATGTGTGTGGCTGTGTGTGTATGTCTGCCCGTGCACGCATGTGTGTGCGTGTGTGTATGTCTGCCCGTGCACGCATGTGTGTGGCTGTGTGTGTATGTCTGCCCGTACACGCATGTGTGTGGCTGTGTGTGCGTGTGTGTATGTCTGCCCGTACACGCATGTGTGTGGCTGTGTGTGCGTGTGTGTATGTCTGCCCGTGCACGCATGTGTGTGGCTGTGTGTGCGTGCGTCATTAGGGGATGACAGTTTTTGGAGGTGAGGAGGAATAACAGTTATGGCTTTGGCAACGCGTCTCCCTCGCCCCATCTGCGCTCGCCCCTGCGTTCGTCTCGGGGTTTCCTGGGCCATGATGAGGGCTGTCAGGGGCTCTTTAACCTCCTAACTGATGCGCCCCACCGGCCCTAATCACACATTAATGACATCAGGAGGACCCAGGGGCTGACTGCACCACTGCCTGCACACACAGAGTACTGATGAAGAGCTCAATTATACAGCAGGAAGATATCATAACTGGGAGTGATCTGGGCATGGAGGTGTGAGGTTATGGACTAGCAGGTTGGAGGATGGACTTCTGGAGAAGAGCACAAGGAGGCCTGCGTTACTGACCTTAATTGTAGTGTTATGGATAGGGTCATAGGGCCGTAGTAACCTCTTTGAAGTGTAGTATTGTCAGGGAAGTGGAAGTAGGGTCCACCCATGTCTTGCTCCATTGTTGCTTTCACAGGAACATACAGATCCACGCATGAGCCTATCATTAAACAGATGCAGGAAAGATGGCCCGATCACCCCCCTCCCTGTATGTGAGCGTGTGTGTGTGTGTGTGTGTGTATATTACTTCATTACTATGCACAAGGAATGTATCTGTGAAACACCTCTGAGTGGGAGAACTTTTCATGTTTCATAAAACATTTATTTGATTGCTCTCAGATACACACAAACACACACCACACACACCTACACACACACAGCCCAGTCCTGTCTG